>NC_047017.1:47690990-47822046 GCF_902652985.1 Pecten maximus
TAACGGTATCCGGTAGGTATTTACAGTGACAGGGCGAAGTTAACGGTATCCGGTAGGTATTTACAGTGACAGGGCGAAGTTAACGGTATCCGGTAGGTATTTACAGTGACAGGGCGTCGTTAACGGTATCCGGTAGGTATTTACACTGACAGGGCGAAGTTAACGGTATCCGGTAGGTATTTACAGTGACAGGGCGAAGTTAACGGTATCAGGTAGGTATTTACAGTGACAGGACGTAGTTAACGGTATCCGGTAGGTATTTTAAGTGAATTGGCTAAGTTAACGGTATCCGGTAGGTATTTACAGTGACAGGGCGAAGTTAACGGTATCCGGTAGGTATTTATAGTGACAGGAGGATGTTAGCGGTATCCGGTAGCTATTTACAGTGACAGGTCGAAGTTAACGGTATCCAGTAGGTATTTACAGTGACAGGGCGAAGTTAACGGTATCCGGTAGTTATTTACAGTGACAGGACGAACTTCAACGTGGATTTATTTGTAGGCAGGTTAATGAATAAGACATTGGCGTAGTTCTCCAGGAGTTAGGAGACATTCGAAACACCATTGTAGTGCTACAGCTCTATAGGATACATTAATTTTTCATTTTATGTTAAAGATCGTATTTCATTGTTCACAGTTTGGTTAGTTGTGCCATCATAGATAGATATACACAATTTAAGAGAACAAAGAAAACACGCAGGAAATTCTATGAATCTCATATTATTGCGATATCTTTGTAGTAAGATAACGGTAAAATAACGATAATATATATCATTTGACCCCATGGCTGTAGTATAGACTATGAGGAAGCTAATGAGGCCGAGGTGGACGGCGATGATCCGGCGCATCTCTTGTCGATATCGTCTCCTGTCCCGGAGTCCATTACGGTAGGACCACTAGAAGCTTCCCGCCATCTTTTTCTCACAGCAATTGCACAGGATTCCTTAATAGCCATGGCTTCTTATGGACTCGGTGAGTGATTGGCTGAATTGTTTGCTGCTGTTTTATTTCCCAGTTTCAAAAAATTTCATTGTTAACACAGCAAAGCTAATAGAAGTAGTATAACATAGACAATACTTCAACAATGTATGAACAAAAGGCAATAGACAACAGGCTAAGTGTTTATAAGTCATATCCTATAATGTCACATTCTATTTTTTCAAATATTCTAAAATGGACCATATTTCATTGTTCCAATGCATCTGTGTTTTTTGTTGATTTTAATATCCGCGAAGATAGCGAAATAGCCTTGAAAATTGCAACCCAAGTTTGCTGAGTCTCAACGCTTTTATTTCAGTTGATATAGATCAACTGCTTCGTTAAAGCGAGATAGTTTTCACAGTTGATAAATATAAATTACCAAACTATATCCGCAGGACTAGATTATTTTCTAAATGGAACTCTGGAGTCATCTCATGTGAACCACTGGGAAAGCATGTGGCGTAATGGAAGGATTGATGTAGACGGAGACAAAGAGTTGAGCAGACTCAACTACGCGTCCCTATATTATCTACTCAGTGAGATACCACAGTACGAGACATACGGGCCATTCTTTGGGATATCTGCTGGAGGACTGGGATACGGCGAAAAACATAATGTACAGTATTCAAATTCACTCTCATTCTTAAAATTCCATTTTAATGCACTTTTCCGGCACAACTGGTTTGTTCTAAAAAATATGCTCTAAACAAAAATCTTACTAAAACGACAGTACCGCTATATCTAAGTAATACTAAGTCAAATCCCACTCAATACTAAGTCAAATCCCACTCGGTACTTAGTCAAATCCCACTCGGTACTAAGTCAAATCCCACTCAATACTAAGTCAAATCCCACTCGGTACTTAGTCAAATCCCACTCAATACTAAGTCAAATCCCACTCGGTACTTAGTCAAATCCCACTCAATACTAAGTCAAATCCCACTCGGTACTTAGTCAAATCCCACTCGGTACTAAGTCAAATCCCACTCAATACTAAGTCAAATCCCACTCGGTACTTAGTCAAATCCCACTCAATACTAAGTCAAATCCCACTCGGTACTTAGTCAAATCCCACTCGGTACTAAGTCAAATCCCACTCGGTACTTAGTCAAATCCCACTCGGTACTTAGTCAAATCCCACTCGGTACTAAGTCAAATCCCACTCAATACTAAGTCAAATTCCACTCGGTACTAAGTCACATCCCACTCAATACATAAGGCAAATTCCACTCGGTACTAAGTCACATCCCACTTGGTGATAAGTCAAATCCCACTCGGTTCTAAGTCACATCCCACTTGGTGATAAGTCAAATCCCACTCGGTTCTAAGTCACATCCCACTTGGTGATAAGTCAAATTCCACTCGGTACTAAGTCACATCCCACTTGGTGATAAGTCAAATCCCACTCGGTTCTAAGTCACATCCCACTTGGTGATAAGTCAAATTCCACTCGGTACTAAGTCACATCCCACTTGGTGATAAGTCAAATTCCACTCGGTACTAAGTCACATCCCACTCAATACATAAGGCAAATTCCACTCAATACTAAGTCACATCCCACTTGGTGATAAGTCAAATCCCACTCTGTTCTAAGTCACATCCCACTTGGTGATAAGTCAAATTCCACTCGGTACTAAGTCACATCCCACTTGGTGATAAGTCAAATTCCACTCGGTACTAAGTCACATCCCACTTGGAGATAAGTCAAATCCCACTCGGTTCTAAGTCAAATCCCACTTGGTGATAAGTCATATCCCACTCGGTACTAAGTCAAATCCCCCTTGGTGATAAGTCAAATCCCACTCGGTTCTAAGTCACATCCCACTTGGTGATAAGTCAAATTCCACTCGGTACTAAGTCACATCCCACTTGGAGATAAGTCAAATCCCACTCGGTTCTAAGTCAAATCCCACTTGGTGATAAGTCAAATCCCACTCGGTTCTAAGTCACATCCCACTTGGTGATAAGTCAAATTCCACTCGGTACTAAGTCACATCCCACTTGGAGATAAGTCAAATCCCACTTGGTGATAAGTCATATCCCACTCGGTACTAAGTCAAATCCCCCTTGGTGATAAGTCATATCCCACTCTGTACTAAGTCAAATCCCACTTGGTGATAAGTCATATCCCACTCGGAACTAAGTCAAATCCCACTCAATACTAAGTCAAATTCCACTCGGTACTAAGTCACATCCCATTCAATACTAAGTGAACAAGTCACATCCCATTCAATACTAAGTGAACAATGATGCTGTTCGTCCTTAAGTTCAAATTAAACGACAGTGAATCGAATCTCAAGTCATAGGTTTTCTATATTCGCACTATCTGCTTTTGTAACATCTCATTGGGTATAAATCGTGTCAATCAAAAAGACAGCTGATGAGCCAAAGTGTTTTGATTATACGGTCACACCATGGACATAACACACATCACACAGTCACAGCGGCTGCCTGCCACACACTACGTGCTTACCCAAATCAAGTTTACATGATAAATCGATGCCAAAATCAAAATAAAGCGACGGATCACTTGCTTAGCAGTTTTGGTTTCCTACAGTTTGGATTCCTTAACATGTTACATTCGAGGGATGCGTCGGGGAATTGGTAAGAAAAAATCACAACACGCCACCATCATTCTCGCTTCGTAGCGCGAACTCTTTATTTCGGAAAACAACAAGACAATCTTAGCTGGACTTATCCGTAACTAAGCTATTTGATGGTGACATAAAATGTATAAATACGTACCAGGTATATATAACAGTGGGTAAGTATAGTATGGAGTCAACTGAGACATCTCTGACACCCCGGCACAAAATAGATACACAGCCGGATATTCTTATGTTAGGATATCATATAACGTTGTCGGACAATTGGGACATGGGTGTTTATGTTAGCATTCCTTACCATTAATTTTATGCACAATTCCAGTCTATCGGTTTGTTTTCGTGTCTTGTGATTACCTAATGTTGTCTTTCCTTTTGTTTTGGTATCTCTTACTTTGAGGGGTTTCATATTGACGTTAAACCCCTATGATGTTCATGTTCATGTGTTCTATTTCCGATCTACTTTATTATCATTTTCCACTGTCCATAGGATTACAAAGGCCATGTATCTTGGGACCAGGATACGTGGGTGTTTCCTGCCATGCTTGCTCTTCATAGTGGCAAAGCTAAAACCATCCTGGGAACCCGAGTGAGGGCACATTCTACAGCCAATTCCCTCGCCAAATCGATGGGATACAAGGGAGCTATGTTTCCTTGGGAGAGCGCATACAGTGGTAAACCGCCATACATAGGGTTATATCACAAGTAGGAGTCAGTTCACTTATACATAGGGTTATATCACAAGTAGGAACCAGTTCACTTATACATAGGGTTATATCACAAGTAGGAAAGTGGTAAACCACCAATACATAGGGTTATATCACAAGTAGGAACCAGTTCACTAATACATAGGGTTATATCACAAGTAGGAACCAGTTCACTAATACATAGGGTTATATCACAAGTAGGAATCAGTTCACTTATACATAGGGTTATATCACAAGTAGGAACCAGTTCACTTATACATAGGGTTATATCACAAGTAGGAACCAGTTCACTTATACATAGGGTTATATCACAAGTAGGAATCAGTTCACTTATACATAGGTTTATATCACAAGTAGGAAAGTGGTAAACCGCCAATACATAGGGTTATATCACAAGTAGGAAAGTGGTAAACCGCCAATACATAGGGTTATATCACAAGTAGGAATCAGTTCACTTATACATAGGGTTATATCACAAGTAGGAACCAGTTCACTTATACATAGGGTTATATCACAAGTAGGAATCAGTTCACTTATACATAGGGTTATATCACAAGTAGGAATCAGTTCACTTATACATAGGTTTATATCACAAGTAGGAAAGTGGTAAACCGCCAATACATAGGGTTATATCACAAGTAGGAAAGTGGTAAACCGCCAATACATAGGGTTATATCACAAGTAGGAATCAGTTCACTTATACATAGGGTTATATCACAAGTAGGAACCAGTTCACTTATACATAGGGTTATATCACAAGTAGGAATCAGTTCACTTATACATAGGGTTATATCACAAGTAGGAATCAGTTCACTTATACATAGGGTTATATCACAAGTAGGAATCAGTTCACTTATACATAGGGTTATATCACAAGTAGGAATCAGTTCACTTATACATAGGGTTATATCACAAGTAGGAATCAGTTCACTTATACATAGGGTTATATCACAAGTAGGAACCAGTTCACTTATACATAGGGTTATATCACAAGTAGGAATCAGTTCACTTATACATAGGGTTATATCACAAGTAGGAACCAGTTCACTTATACATAGGGTTATATCACAAGTAGGAAAGTGGTAAACCGCCATACATAGGGTTATATCACAAGTAGGAACCAGTTCACTTTATTTGATTTCAACAGCATATTCAAGCTCTAATCTAAAGAAGGAAGTCTGTCAACAGGGAAACGTTCGCCGCATGATCACTTAGTCTATCCCCTCCAATTCCAACCCATATTGACAAGAAGCCAGCAAAATCTCAATGAAATAAATTTAGAGAATGATCACATTTGGCAGACAGATGTAGTAAACATATATTAGGTTATTTTAACACTAGGGAAAGGGTTTTATAAAGAATATAACGCTGTGCTCATAACACACGAAAGATTTGTAATCATTTTTCATACACGATTGGTTTAAGTACTTTTATCATACGAAACTAAACGAGTAACAAAATGTGCGGAATATATTTCTACAGGTCAAAACGTTTGTCCGACAACTGAATGTTTAAACTACGAACACCATATCACTGGTGACGTAGCCCTGGCGTTCCAACAATACGTCATGATGACGCGGGACACACACTTCCTGGACGCTGAGGGTGCAGCTGACGTCATCACAGATATAGCCTCGTTTTGGATGTCGCGAATGACTCATAATACGACGACAGATCAGTATAAAATACATGGTATGAAACAGACATGAAAAAATAATCATATCTTCCTAAATGCCATTCCATGAAGTATTATAAATCTGACATAGAAACTCATTCTGTACCAAATTGTGGTTTCAAAATGATATACAATGTAGCATTGCACTTGATCCGGATTACAATTATGTTGGATCGCTTTAGATACGCTAACAAAAAAACATAACGCCAGTCAATATGTAAGAATAGATAATGTACGTCAAACAGATCATTTTTGCTTTAGAGGTGATGGGCCCAGACAAATCACACTACCCAGTCAACAACTCTGTCTACACCAACAGTGTAGCCAAGATCAGTCTCCTCCTACCCAAGTACGCCCTCTCTCTCATCAATAAGACGGTGGATCCACAGTTTGAGGAAACAGCCAACAAAACCTACATACCTTTTAATGACACTGGGAAATGGCATCCTGAGTTCGATGGCTACAAACAAGGTTTGTGTAAGATATATTGGTATATATGTCAAATTCCTTTACCAACTGCAAATAAACTATATCAAATAGATTTAACGTCTGGTGAAAACAATAACAACTATCAATGTAAGATTAACGGTTCTGCTTAAATTTGTCCTGATAAGACACACATTTGAAGTTGTAATGTTGAGAAGAAGTATTTTTTTGTTTTTTGTTTTGTGCAAAATTAAAAGATAAATAAATAAATAAATAAATACAGAATAAAATCAGCACTCCATAAAAAGCAATGTTCTATTATATCCGTACTCTGTTTTAATTGACAAGAGTGTTCTGATTTGACTGCTGTTGTAGAGTCCTTCCTTAGAAATCTCTATATTTTTTTTATTATTTACAGGGACAACTGTACAACAGGCAGACGCAGTCCTCCTAGGGTTTCCTCTAATGGCTGACCTTACCGAGGAAACAAGGATGAATGATCTGGAAATTTATGAAAAAGTTTGTATAATTAGATTCACAGCACTTTGTAAACAGTTGAATTTTATAAATGAAAGCTAGGTTTACTTTGGGTGATTAAATACTAACGTAATTAGCATAGCATATTAAGTGAGGGCGAAAGTTCTCATTGTCTCTACTATGTTTCAGTAAATGTGAAAGCTACGTTTATTTTAGGTAACACCCACAGCACCATCTATGACGTGGGGAATGTTTACGATAAGCTGGCTGGAATTAAACAACACTGCCAAAGCAGAGCAACAGTTCAACAAACAGTTACAGGGAGTTGTTCGTCCATTTAACGTGAGTTAATTAACATTGGAGGCAAAGGGGGTTCCATCGGATGGGTAAAGGTCTTCTGTCTCATCATTTGTAATATCTAGATAATATCGTGTTCTCAAAACACGAGCCATGTGTTAGTAACAACAACCAGCCATTACCATTACGAGTTCCTTCCTTCCTGCCTTCCTTCCTTCCTTCCTTGGGGCATGGATTCCACTTCTTGAGGGTGGTCGGGCGGCACAGTAGTAACACATTTGCCTTTCACATATGCGACCGGGGATCGATTCCCCGATCGGGCGTGAAAAGGTATGGGATCACCTGCCCGACCACGTGGTTTTTCCCGCCTCCTTCCTTCCTTCCTTCCTTCCTTGGGGCATGGATTCCACTTCTTGAGAGTGGTCGGGCGGCACAGTAGTAACACATTTGCCTTTCACATATGCGACCGGGGATCGATTCCCCGATCGGGCGTGAAAAGGTATGGGATCACCTGCCCGACCACGTGGTTTTTCCCGGGTACTCCGGTTTCCTCCCTACAGTAAGACCCCTAGCGTGCTTCCAACCGGGCCAACAAGCGTGATTTATATAAGTTGATATAACTTCTTTCGTAATTGTTGTTAAACAGATACAGTTGATAAAGTTTACATTCCACTTCTACCTAAATAAGGAGGCCCCAGATATATCGTTTATAACGCATATCACCATATGCTAATCAAATAAAACCGATATATTGTTGCTTTAATTATATTCTAGATATGGTCTAACCCAGCGGACAGTAAAGGAGGATTGAACTATTTAACAGGTATTGGAGGGTACCTACAATCCCTGATATATGGCTATGGTGGGTTTAGGATATACCCGGACAGACTTCAGTTTAACCCGAGTATACCGCCCAACACAACCTCATTTAACCTCACTGGGGTTGATTACCTCGGAGGTTCATTTGACTTCAGATTCTCAGACCAATACATGACGATAAACCAGACATCACCCGCCGAGGGAGGTATGAAGGTTGTTATCGCCTCTACCGGTCAGACACAAACTCTGGACGTCGGGACGGTGGTCCACTATCCCAGAACTAAAGCATATCTAATGGTTGTATGATATCAAAAATAAGAATTTGTAGGCAATACATATTTTTTCAGGAATGTTAAAGCTTCCTTTTATCATTTCTTTTTAATGTTTATTATTTACTAAGATTGGCCTTTTCTTGACACAATTAGAGACTACCATTTCAGACATTTGGAATACGCATTCAATTTGACGGCATTACATTAAACTATAATTCTTTATAAATCGGTCAGCGCAGACTGAATGTCATCCGTTCATAATTGGTGATGATGATATGTTAAGTACACAGTATTAGTGTTTTTACGACGGTAACATGTTCCAGTTGAATTTATTTTGTTGATAAAAAGAATACTGTTACAACGTGTATTGACGAATCAGAACGGTGGTTTCTATTCAACTCATTGAAACGCAAAATTTCAAAACTTCAACGTATGTAAATAAAGCTTAATGAAAAATTAAAAAAAAACAAAAAAAAAATAAAAAAAAACCGCAACACAACACTCAATTTTATTTAACATTGCGTTTCAAAACATTGAACCCGTTCGATAAAATTTTATGTAACATAGTCACTCATGTATAACTTCTTCTATAAAGAAAACCAAATTGTTAGCAAGCAAGGACATACAAAAACACCGGCATGACCAGTATAAATCTACCATAACGTAAACTTTCAATGAAGCAATACACCATAATGCCAATATAAAAGTTACAATATACAACAGCACTGCCACAGGCTCTATATGTTTTATAGGTTGTGATTTTGAACTTATCTATAGATGTTGTTCAATATTGTCTCCTGGTATGAAAATACATTGTTTATCATGTCGAGGACAAAATCCAATGATATACCACGATGACAACATAAAATCAACTCCGTGGTAAACTACAACATTCACGGATATAATACACTACAGCGTCAACATTCACGGACATAATATACTACAGCGTCAACATTCACGGACATAATATACTACAGCGTCAACATTCACGGACATAATATACTACAGCGTCAACATTCACGGACATAATATACTACAGCGTCAACATTCACGGACATAATATACTACAGCGTCAACATTCTCGGACATAATACACTACAGCGTCAACATTCACGGATATAATACACTACAGCGTCAACATTCTCGGACATAATACACTACAGCGTCAACATTCACGGATATAATACACTACAGCGTCAACATTCTCGGACATAATACACTACAGCGTCAACATTCTCGGACATAATACACTACTGGCGTCAACATTCTCGGACATAATACACTACAGCGTCAACATTCACGGACATAATACACTACAGCGTCAACATTCACGGACATAATACACTACAGCGTCAACATTCACGGACATAATATACTACAGCGTCAACATTCTCGGACATAATATACTACAGCGTCAACATTCTCGGACATAATACACTACAGCGTCAACATTCTCGGACATAATACACTACAGCGTCAACATTCTCGGACATAATACACTACAGCGTCAACATTCTCGGACATAATACACTACAGCGTCAACATTCACGGACATAATATACTACAGCGTCAACATTCACGGACATAATACACTACTGGCGTCAACATTCTCGGACATAATATACTACAGCGTCAACATTCTCGGACATAATATACTACAGCGTCAACATTCACGGACATAATACACTACTGGCGTCAATATTCACGGACATAATACACTACAGCGTCAACATTCTCGGACATAATATACTACAGCGTCAACATTCTCGGACATAATACACTACAGCGTCAACATTCACGGATATAATACACCACAGCGTCAATATTCTCGGACATAATACACTACAGCGTCAACATTCTCGGACATAATACACTACAGCGTCAACATTCTCGGACATAATACACTACAGCGTCAACATTCACGGATATAATACACCACAGCGTCAATATTCTCGGACATAATACACTACAGCGTCAACATTCTCGGACATAATACACTACAGCGTCAACATTCTCGGACATAATACACTACAGCGTCAACATTCACGGACATAATATACTACAGCGTCAACATTCTCGGACATAATACACTACAGCGTCAACATTCACGGACATAATACACTACAGCGTCAACATTCTCGGACATAATACACTACAGCGTCAACATTCTCGGACATAATACACTACAGCGTCAACATTCACGGACATAATATACTACAGCGTCAACATTCACGGACATAATACACTACTGGCGTCAACATTCTCGGACATAATATACTACAGCGTCAACATTCTCGGACATAATATACTACAGCGTCAACATTCACGGACATAATACACTACTGGCGTCAATATTCACGGACATAATACACTACAGCGTCAACATTCTCGGACATAATATACTACAGCGTCAACATTCTCGGACATAATATACTACAGCGTCAACATTCACGGACATAATATACTACAGCGTCAACATTCTCGGACATAATACACTACAGCGTCAACATTCTCGGACATAATACACTACAGCGTCAACATTCACGGACATAATATACTACAGCGTCAACATTCTCGGACATAATATACTACAGCGTCAACATTCTCGGACATAATACACTACAGCGTCAACATTCTCGGACATAATATACTACAGCGTCAACATTCACGGACATAATATACTACAGCGTCAACATTCACGGACATAATATACTACAGCGTCAACATTCACGGACATAATATACTACAGCGTCAACATTCACGGACATAATACACTACAGCGTCAACATTCACGGACATAATACACTACAGCGTCAACATTCACGGACATAATACACTACAGCGTCAACATTCTCGGACATAATATACTACTGGCGTCAATATTCACGGACATAATACACTACAGCGTCAACATTCTCGGACATAATATACTACTGGCGTCAATATTCACGGACATAATACACTACAGCGTCAACATTCTCGGACATAATATACTACTGGCGTCAATATTCACGGACATAATACACTACAGCGTCAACATTCTCGGACATAATATACTACTGGCGTCAATATTCACGGACATAATACACTACAGCGTCAACATTCACGAATATAATACACTACAGCGTCAACATTCACGAATATAATACACTACAGCGTCAACATTCACGAATATAATACACTAATAGAATCTTTCCCTACCTTGAGGGTGTGACAGAGAAATCTCAACCTGAGGGGGAGATTCTTGAATGTCCAACCCGAGGCTTGCCGAGGGTTTGGACATTCAAGAATCTCCCCCGAAGGTTGAGATTTCTTTGTTACACCCTCAAAGTAGGGAATGATTATTTTTCTCCCACCTCTTTTCTTTATGTGTTTTCCCATCGGCGATCTCCGTCTGTTTGTAAACAAGTACACATGTAAAAAAAAACGCGGGAAATATACACACATTTCCATTCATCCATTTCACGTGGGGTGACGTCACTCACTCATCACTGTCCGACTCGGAGTAAATCACACGAGGTCGCTTTGAAATCGACTTTGCGTTGTCATTATGGCTGTGGAAATGGATGTTAAATTTTCCCCCACTGATTGTGGATCCATAAAACACCGATCTTGTGACATCGGACGGAGTTGGGCACAAGGAAATGCTGTTGTGCGATCTTTTTACTTGTGACAGTTGAACAATTTTGTCGCGATCGGTGCAGGTAGGCGCACTTGTGCTCTCAGTTTCAGTTGTAGGCCTACAGTTGGGAGATTCATTTGTATTTGAAAGAATGGCAGACATTTTTTGTTTTTGGAAACTGTTCAGTTGTCTGTAGTTGTTTAGAGACTGGGGATTTTTGTATTATTGTGTACACAATTTGTTTGTTGACGTAGCAGACGACGTAATGTAAACAAAAAAAGTAGTTCCGGTAGTACTTCCGGTGCAGAAAGTGAGCGCGTGAAATCTGTCACACCCTAGGGTATGACAGATTGCACGCGCTAAAAAGACAGAGAAATCTTGTACACTCAAAACGGGAGACAAATCAGTGAAAGGTGGGAGAATACAGCGTCAACATTCACGGATATAATACACTACAGCGTCAACATTCACGGACGTAATACACTACAGCGTCAACATTCACGGACATAATATACCACAGCGTCAACATTCACGGACGTAATACACTACAGCGTCAACATTCTCGGACGTAATACACTACAGCGTCAACATTCACGGACGTAATACACTACAGCGTCAACATTCTCGGACATAATACACTACAGCGTCAACATTCACGGACATAATATACTACAGCGTCAACATTCACGGACATAATACACTACAGCGTCAACATTCACGGACATAATACACTACAGCGCCAACATTCACGGACATAATACACTACAGCGTCAACATTCACGGACGTAATACACTACAGCGTCAACATTCACGGACATAATACACTACAGCGTCAACATTCTCGGACATAATATACTATAGCGTCAACATTCACGGACATAATACACTACATGTTAAATATCAAGTCACCGTACACAGTGGTAATGTATATATGGTTGTGTGCTTATATACTAATATAATGCGGGACATTCTTTATTTTGTCGTTTACCTTCGATGCACTTCGAGTGACTTGTGTGAATCATTGGTTAAGCAACGATGAAGCTCATGTGAATACAAACGAGGGGCACTCTTAGTATCGCCAAGACTATTCACATACTTTCTAAGTTCTAGTGACGTGGACTATATGATGATGTAACTTCTACATTTGTAAAGCATTTATTGTTACTGGCTTCTGACAAATTGGTTCCTAAGTGTATATGATATATTGCTTTTGTTAGTTTTGGCGCATACACCAATTTAGTTATTTAGTTAGTTTTTATCTAGGAATATTGGCTATCAGGCGTAGTGATCACAATATCATATGAGTACAAACCAGTTCACAGTAGCTTAATTACCAAACAGTTAAATGACCATGTGCTTTTCAAAAGTCAAATGACTCGCTATACATTGATCTAAGTTAAACAGAATGACTTTGTAAACAAGGACGATGCTCGCGATTCAAGGTTGGCATACATAGGGAGGACTGGAGCCAGCATACCTACGGAGAACTGGAGTTAGCATACCTACGGAGAACAGGAGTTAGAATACCTAGAGAAAGCTGGAGTCAGCATACCTAGAGAGAGCTGGGAAATCTCCGTCAATAACACCTCTTAATCAGTAAACTGTAGGTAAAGCAGAACACAGGACTTGGAAGTAGGTATACAAATTTTTGTTTAGTATCAAACGGGAAGTTAGTATAGGTACAATAAGATACAAAATATCTCTCTTTGAAATAGTAATTGAGAATATGTTTTGACTATGATGATGGTGTATTCAGTTTACGATTTGCCTGTTTAGATTTTAAGTCGACACAGTTACTAATATGATGTTATTATTTATGCAGATATCATGCATAGCCTTCACCAGCGAGTGGTGTTGACTGTACTGATATTGGTCAGCTTAGATGTCAGTGTAAGCCTAGGCATGATTACCCACAATACAAAAGATGCCGATCACCATGACAACCTTGTCACGTTGTTCCATGGACCTTTGACAGTGAAGATCAAGGAAAATAAACGACCGTACCCGTCTTTCCTTGACCAGGATGTCACTGTGTTATCGGTTGACGGGTAACTTTTTGAAATGTGTTTTTTTCCCTATTACCTTATCCATTTATTCGCAATTTTGACAACCATAAGGAAAGTTAAGAGTGAGTATTATAGTACTAAAGATCATGTATTCCGATAGTATCAATACACAGACTGACTTCGAGAAAATCATCCAGCAAACACCAAAGGAAATATTGAACTATGTTGTCCTTATTCCATCATTATATATACACGTGTTTAGAGAATCAGCTTGTATAACTCTATAGTAGAGAATTAGTTTTCTTTAAATGAAACATATGCCGACTCATTTAACATATCAATCAAATTACTATTTTTGAACCCAGTTTACCTGATGCTGCCTCCATGCCGACCATTGGTAACGGTTACATAGCAACACTAGTCCACAGCGACACCATGTATGTGGACGGAGTATACAATGGCCCTAACGGCACGAGCCACAGGGCCAGACTACGGTCTACAGCCTCCATCAACATCACCGATTTCTCCTTCCCTGTAAAAGACCGGAAGTACTCGCTTGACGCCGGCAGAGGTAGAGTGCTTCATGGCAAATCAAGATATAATATCTTCATGGCAAATTAAGATATAATGTCTTCATGATTAATGAAGATATACTTGCTTCATGTCCAATCAAGATATAATATCTTCATGGCCAATTAAGACATATTTTCATGGCCAATCAAGATATAATATATTCATGGCCAATCAAGATATAATATCTTCATGGCCAATCAAGATATAATATTTCCATGACCAATGAAGATATACTAACTTCATGGCCAATCAAGATATACTCTCTTCATGGCCAATCAAGATATAATATCTTCATGGCCAATCAAGATGTACTCTTTTCATGGCCACTCAAGATTACTCTCTTCATGGCCAATCAAGATTTACTATCTTCATGGCCAATCAAGATATACCATCTTCATGGCCAATCAAGATATATCTTCATGGCCAATTAAGATATACTATCTTCATGGCCAATCAAAATATACTATCTTCATGGTCAATCAAGATAGAATAGCTTCATAGTCAATTAAGATATAATATCTTCATGGCCAATCAAGATATATATTACTTCATGACCAATCAAGATATACTATCTTCATGGCCAACTAAGATATTCTATCTTCATGGCCAATCAAGATATAATATCTTCATGGCCAATCAAGATATACTATCTTCATGGCCAATCAAGATATAATAGCTTCATAGTCAATCAAGATATACTATCTTCATAGTCAATTAAGATATAATATCTTCATGGCCAATCAAGATGTAATATCTTCATGGCTTATACAAATATACTTTCTTCATTGCCAATCAAGATATACTTTCTTCATTGCCAATTAAGATATCCTTTCTTCATTGCCAATCAACATATGCTATTTTCAAAAAATATCATATTCTTCAGGTGCTACATCACATCATCAATCAATCGATCTATACTTATTTATTAGATAATCTATTATTAAAACTTTCTTTGATATAACGTGCGATTAAATAATCACACCGATTGATGGGCCGTGTTGATGTAAGCATATATAAAATGCACTTGTTCAGCCTTCCGATTGACTGGTTATTGAGAAGTTCTTCCTCTCTATCATCCACTATCTCATTCTAATTGATTAGTTACTGAGATTCCATCCTCCCTCAATATACTGACCTTGTTTTTCCTTTTTATTTCGTTATTGCTTTTTAATTCGCTTTCTATCACTATAATAAAATTGTAAAAATACATTTGATATGATATTTACTCAAATCCATTTTAATTAAATATCTCTCAACTTAATTTGTAAATTTTGATTTAAAAGACAATACAAATAAGAATTTCTTTTTTAAACAATGACGTGTATTGAGTTTCCATTGTATTCTTTCTTCATACTTTCATTCCTTGTCTAAGTGTTGGCATTTAAACCCGTTTGATATGGGATTTCGAATGCAATTGATAGTCCCGTTTTACACGGGATGGTATCAATATATTAACGCAGATACGAAATGGATAACCTGCCAATCAGAGTGAGTGGGAGTGTCTAACGACTGAAACATTACTTATCCTGTACAATAAAACGGGCATTTGTCTTCTTCTCTCAGTTACCGTATACTGTAATGGAGAGTAGATAGCAGAGCAGGGGAGGGAAGTTTGATATAAATCAACGCTGTTCATTTAAATGTGTTTGCACCGAAAACACATATGTTTGCTTCAAACGTTTTAGTAAAACCGAAAAATGAAATTGAACTATCGAAAATGATGATGATCATTAAAGTTTAATGTTAATGTTAATATTGGATTCTTTCGTACATGTTTTTTTTTTTACAAAAATGAGCACATACGATTTCGATATCTTTCTATATTTTACCTGTTATGGACGTGTTTGCAGGTATGTACGTTGAAGAATATACATCTGATGACGTCAGAGTAGAATTGAGCATGTATGCCCACCAGTGGATGAACCGACTGCTAGTTACAGAGATCTCCGTGGTCAACAACGGCAGTCTACCTGTCTATTTGAACCTGTCTCAGAACATCGGTCCTCCCAGTGAAGACGTGTCATTCCAGACTGTGGACAAACATATTTTAAACCAATTCAGGTAAGGCAGTGATTTCGAGATGGCAATCATTAGCATAGCATTTCCATCCTTGTCTTTTTCAGTCCATTGGAGTGGTATTGTAAAGTTATTCATTTCGATTTATACCAATTTTGATAGTCTCTATGAAATACATAACAATAAATAACTTCTGGTTCACATGAAAAAAGTTTCAAAGACCGACTTCTTTTATTCAAGATATAAGTTAACGACAAAAAACTAACCATGGTAAAATACACTGTATATGATTTCTACGGTCTTACCAGAATGGATTATGGCTCAACGAATGAACCTGAGTATGATATCGATGACAAGAAAGAGCTTGTAGCTTTGTCGACCTTGGTACCAGATTATATAACGGTGGAGTCTGGTGGAAATGTCAAATATCTGTTCCAGACATGCGTGGAATCAAATTTGAAGAATACGATTGAGTCTTTCCAGCAGGGTAAGGCCTTCATTTTCAAATTAAGACGCACTAGTTCATCAGTGATAATAGTGGCCAATAGTGTGAAGCATTGAAAGAAACGTAAGGAAAAACTTAACTGGCCAATATTAAATATTAAGGCATAGAAGGGGCTATAAACACCCTTTTATTTAATTTGATGATTACGTTATTATATCAAAATGCCGAAGTACATACCATATTAATTTTATCTTAACACAAACAGTACACGTCTACGTTGGAATTGATAAGTTCAATCAGTTGTGCTATGTCATATCAGCAAGAAAACAATACTTTCAAATACTTTTTCAATACTTTTGAAAATGTATCGTATGATAAGATATATTATAATATAATACCTGTTACTATGGATCGCTTTTCCATAATTGAATACTGATCTTTTTTTATTTTCTTGTAACGTTCAGGTATTGATTATTTCTTTAACGGGACGATGACGAGCTCTCACCAGGAGAAATGGGAAGAGATCTGGCGTAATGGAAGGATAGATATCGACTCTTCTATTGAAATCAGTAGAATTAATTACGCAGCCCTGTATTATCTACTTAGTGAGATTCCTCGGGATGAGAGTACGGGAACTTTCTTTGGAATATCACCAGGGGGGCTAGCGCACGGTGCTTTACATAAGGTATACTTTGAATTACTTTAACAAACATGAAATAAAGTGTCATTTTCAAAAGCGGTTTCTCAAGTTTCTTTTGGCACTTTAAAGACGTACATCGTTGGAAACATACTTTGTATATATTTGTTCGTAGATGAAAAATTTATACTTCAACTTTAACGCTGAACAAAAAAGGAAAACTATTCCCAATGATGTAACTAATGGATGGAAATCGAACCGGTATGAAAGTCAATTTACTAAGATTTGTAACCGATCCCCAATGTGTTCAAGGCACTGTATATATCTAATTTAGTAGTTGTTTGCATTAAGGACTACCAAGGCCATATCTTCTGGGACCAAGAGACGTGGATGTTCCCTCCAGTTCTTGCATTACAAAGAGAAAGGGCAAAGAAAATAGTCCAGACGCGAATAGCTAAACATGCATCTGCTAAACAAATTGCAAGTATGAGAGGTTATGACGGAGCGATGTACCCCTGGGAGAGCGCATATACCGGTAAATACTGAGAACAGTGAATATCCGATATAATACACGTATATATATACACATGTCGTTTTAATTCATGATTCTAGTTTGGTGAATCACATCTTTACGTTTTAAACGTTAATTGAAGTATCGTTTATCCGTGTAGGTTATAACTAATTGAAGTTTTGTTTATCCGTGTAGGTTATAACTAATTGAAGTTTTGTTTATCCGTGTAGGTTATAACTAATTGAAGTATCGTTTATCCGTGTAGGTTATAACTAATTGAAGTTTCGTTTATCCGTGTAGGTTATAACTAATTGAAGTTTTGTTTATCCGTGTAGGTTATAACTAATTGAAGTTTTGTTAATCCGTGTAGGTTATAACTAATTGAAGTATCGTTTTATCCGTGAAGGTTATAACTAATTGAAGTTTCGTTTATCCGTGTAGGTTATAACTACTTGAAGTTTTGTTTATCCGTGTAGGTTATAACTAATTGAAGTTTTGTTTATCCGTGTAGGTTATAACTAATTAAAGTTTCGTTTATCCGTGTAGGTTATAACTTATTGAAGGTTCGTTTATCCGTGTAGGTTATAACTAATTGAAGTTTCGTTTATCCGTGTAGGTTATAACTAATTGAAGTTTTGTTTATCCGTGTAGGTTATAACTAATTGAAGTTTTGTTTATCCGTGTAGGTTATAACTAATTGAAGTATCGTTTTATCCGTGAAGGTTATAACTAATTGAAGTTTCGTTTATCCGTGTAGGTTATAACTACTTGAAGTTTTGTTTATCCGTGTAGGTTATAACTAATTGAAGTTTTGTTTATCCGTGTAGGTTATAACTAATTAAAGTTTCGTTTATCCGTGTAGGTTATAACTTATTGAAGGTTCGTTTATCCGTGTAGGCTATAACTAATTGAAGTTTCGTTTATCTGTGTAGGTTATAACTAATTGAAGTTTCGTTTATCCGTGTAGGTTATAACTAATTGAAGTTTTGTTTATCCTTGTAGGTTATAACTAATTGAAGTTTCGTTTATCCGTGTAGGTTATAACTAATTGAAGTTTTGTTTATCTGTGTAGGTTATAACTAATTGAAGTTTCGTTTATCCGTGTAGGTTATAACTTATTGAAGTTTCGTTTATCCTTGTAGGTTATAACTAATTGAAGTTTTGTTTATCCGTGTAGGTTATAACTAATTGAAGTTTTGTTTATCCGTGTAGGTTATAACTAATTGAAGTTTTGTTTATCCGTGTAGGTTATAACTAATTGAAGTTTTGTTTATCCGTGTAGGTTATAACTAATTTAAGTATCGTTTATCTGTGTAGGTTATAACTAATTGAAGTTTTGTTTATCCGTGTAGGTTATAACTAATTGAAGTTTCGTTTATCTGTGTAGGTTATAACTAATTGAAGTTTTGTTTATCCGTGTAGGTTATAACTAATTGAAGTTTTGTGTATCCGTGTAGGTTATAACTAATTGAAGTTTTGTTTATCTGTGTAGGTTATAACTAATTGAAGTTTTGTTTATCCGTGTAGGTTATAACTAATTGAAGTTTTTTTTATCCGTGTAGGTTATAACTAATTGAAGTTTCGTTTATCCGTGTAGGTTATAACTAATTGAAGTTTTGTTTATCTGTGTAGGTTATAACTAATTGAAGTTTTGTTTATCCGTGTAGGTTATAACTAATTGAAGTTTTGTTTATCCGTGTAGGTTATAACTAATTGAAGTTTTGTTTATCCGTGTAGGTTATAACTGTTTCCACGCTATCCTTTACTTTATTATTTGAATTTTTATAACATTTTCAGATTTCAAACAAAAACAAATCAAGAAACTGAAACGATTAAGTTTATCTACAATAAATACATATTTTATGATATATATTCTATAATTTTTGCGTTTTCTAAAGGTCTAGAGGTCTGTCCTCTGGCACAATATTCTGATTACGAACAACACATCACAGGTGATATAGCACTGGCGTTTCAACAATACATCATGATGACTAGAGACAGACATTTCCTTGACAGTGAGGGTGCAGCTGACGTCATCACGGATATAGCCTCGTTTTGGATGTCTCGAATGGCATATAATCCGGATGAGGATCGCTATGAAATAAATGGTAGTTTCGGTTTGAATTTTTATATGGGGAAGTTTAATTTTCACAGAATTAGTGGGGGTTTTTCAGGAGGATCCTGGTGTTTTCTATTTGTTTTGATCTCACCTCACTTTACTTCCTATAATGTCTAAGTGTCATATCAACTTTGAGCCCTTATGGTCACATTTGGGGTCTGGAAATTCGTTATTATTCTTGGTAATGTTTTAATGTTTGAAAATAAAAGTCATAATATCAAGGATCTTATAGCATAAAGAAATAGAGTAAAATAAAGAAATAGATAAAAACCAATAAGTCGTGTTGATAATATTCTTTTTGATCGTTATAGACGTAATGCCTCCGGACGAGTACCACTACCCAGTCAACAACTCTGTCTACACCAACAGTGTAGCCAAGATCAGTCTCCTCCTACCCAAGTACGCCCTCTCTCTCATTAATAAGACGGTGGATCCACAGTTTGAGGAGGTGGCCAAGAAAACATATATACCCTTTAATACGACTGGGAAATGGCACCTGGAGTACGATAGTTATACACAAGGTAGGCCATTTCATCTTAAAACGTTTTACATTCAGACCGTGTGTACTGTATAGATTCCCTCTCTAAGGTTTTGGTATCGAGGACAGGATTTATACAGTATATCACCAACGATACTGACTTTTTGCGACATTCATGTATCTGCATTATTTTATCTAAAACATTCCATACGAATCAAATAATTTCTAATTTGCAATTTAACATAGCACAGCCTTCAGTTATGTAACATACATATATATCTACTCAGTATATAAGAAACTATATTTCATATATTTTGTTTAAAGATGAAATTATCAAACAAGCAGACGTCGTCCTACTAGGGTATCCTTTGGTGACTGATATGTCGGAAGAAATTAGGAGAAATGACTTGGAGATTTATGAAAAGGTAACTAAAAAAAAGTCCCCTCCCCGGGGCGTGAGGCAGAGGTATCTCAACCCCAGGGGGAGATTAAGCTGCCAAATACGTGGCGCCATTGTATTGTTGCCGCGACGTCATAATCTTTTGAGAACGTGCAAAGGGCATGTGTAGTTTGTGTCGAACCTAGGATGAGATAAGGACACGTGTGGTTTGTCTCAACCCTAGGTTGTGATAAAGGCACGTGTAGTTTGACTCAACCCTAGGTTGTGATAAAGGCACGTGTAATTTGCATCAACCCTAGGTTGAGATGAGGACACGTGTAGTTTGTATAAACCCTAGGATGAGATAAGGACACGTGTAGTTTATTTCTACCCTAGGTTGAGATGAGGACACGTGTAATTTGTTTCTACCCTAGGATGAGATAAGGACACGTGTGGTTTGTCTCAACCCTAGGTTGTGATAAAGGCACGTGTAGTTTGTCTCAACCCTAGGTTGTGATAAAGGCACGTGTAGTTTGTCTCAACCCTAGGTTGTGATAAAGGCACGTGTAATTTGCATCAACCCTAGGTTGAGATGAGGACACGTGTAGTTTGTATAAACCCTAGGTTGAGATGAGGACACGTGTAGTTTGTATAAACCCTAGGTTGAGATGAGGACATGTGTAGTTTGTATAAACCCTAGGTTGAGGTGAGGACACGTGTAGTTTGTATAAACCCTAGGTTGAGATGAGGACACGTGTAGTTTGTATAAACCCTAGGTTGAGGTGAGGACACGTGTAGTTTGTATAAACCCTAGGTTGAGGTGAGGACACGTGTAGTTTGTATAAACCCTAGGTTGAGATGAGGACACGTGTAGTTTGTATAAACCCTAGGTTGAGATAAGGACACGTGTAGTTTGTATAAACCCTAGGCTGAGATAAGGACACGTGTAGTTTGTATAAACCCTAGGTTGAGATGAGGACACGTGTAGTTTGTATAAACCCTAGGCTGAGATAAGGACACGTGTAGTTTATTTCTACCCTAGGTTGAGATGAGGACACGTGTAGTTTGTATAAACCCTAGGCTGAGATAAGGACACGTGTAGTTTATTTCTACCCTAGGTTGAGATGAGGACACGTGTAGTTTGTATAAACCCTAGGTTGTGATAAAGGCACGTGTAGTTTGTCTCAACCCTAGGTTGTGATAAAGGCACGTGTAATTTGCATCAGCCCTAGGTTGAGATGAGGACACGTGTAGTTGGTATAAACCCTAGGTTGAGATAAGGACACGTGTAGTTTGTTTCTACCCTAGGTTGAGATGAGGACACGTGTAGTTTGTATAAACCCTAGGATGAGATAAGGACACGTGTAGTTTATTTCTACCCTAGGTTGAGATGAGGACACGTGTAATTTGTTTCTACCCTAGGATGAGATAAGGACACGTGTGGTTTGTCTCAACCCTAGGTTGTGATAAAGGCACGTGTAGTTTGTCTCAACCCTAGGTTGTGATAAAGGCACGTGTAGTTTGTCTCAACCCTAGGTTGTGATAAAGGCACGTGTAATTTGCATCAACCCTAGGTTGAGATGAGGACACGTGTAGTTTGTATAAACCCTAGGTTGAGATGAGGACACGTGTAGTTTGTATAAACCCTAGGTTGAGATAAGGACACGTGTAGTTTGTTTCTACCCTAGGTTGAGATGAGGACATGTGTAGTTTGTATAAACACTAGGTTGAGATGAGGACACGTGTAGTTTGTATAAACCCTAGGTTGAGGTAAGGACACGTGTAGTTTGTATAAACCCTAGGTTGAGGTGAGGACACGTGTAGTTTGTATAAACCCTAGGTTGAGATGAGGACACGTGTAGTTTGTATAAACCCTAGGTTGAGGTAAGGACACGTGTAGTTTGTATAAACCCTAGGTTGAGGTGAGGACACGTGTAGTTTGTTTCTACCCTAGGTGGAGGTAAGAAAACCTTCACCGGTAAAATTGTGGATATCCCTGTCCAGAATAACAGAAATTGTTATGTACAAGTCTGATTATAAACCATATCCATACTAAGCATGTAGGCGTGGTGGATTATCATACATAGTTACTAATACTATATCTGGACTAAGTATGTGGTAAGGAATGGAATTTATGTTTTAACATTCATGTGGTCATAACAACATTGGCTATCTGGACATATTTACAATGAATCGTGTACATTTCATTCCTGGGTGAGACATCGGAGAGAGAACTATCGCGGTAACAGGATATATTGTTCTCGTAATACATTGCGTCTGTATTGTATGTATACGTATTGTTATTCACTTGTTAGTATTCAGTTTCATCCAGAGCAAAACTATTTCCCGGAAAGGTTGAACAATGTCATATAATATAAACATATAAGTTAACGGAAATACATATTTCAGTTAACGCAATTGTCTGGATTTAACTTGGATTATATCTTTATTAGGTCACACCAGGAGGGCCGGCGATGACATGGGGAATGTTTGCAATTGGCTGGCTGGAACTTAATGAACTCACTAAGGCAGAGAAATTGTTCAAGAGACAATTTAACAACGTTGTTCCTCCCTTCAATGTAAGCTTATTAAAAACAGTTTTTATAATATTATCAATCGTACATTTCTCTTTCATCCATATTGATTCAGTAAGGTAGTCTTCGTCAGTAAATATCGAAATAATAAATACTAACACATATTAACATTTTACTTTTTATTTATTATATATTGCACCTTTTGAACAGAATCAAGGTAAACACTTAAACACTAAATGTCCAAAATATGTTTTGGAGGGCAGTGTACACGACTTATATCTGATAACACTATACATTTCTATACTTATATGAACCAATATCTTACAATTTTGATATATAACTATTTAATGTATATGACTGGCTCTCTGTCAACCTATAAATCTTAAAGATATCTATATTTGTATATCGACATCATGAATTTAAACAGTTTTGACGTGATTTAGATCTGGTCAGAGGTTGAGAATGGTGGAGGAGCTCGGAACTTTTTAACTGGGATAGGCGGATACTTACAGTCTCTCATTTTCGGTTATGGAGGATTCAGAATATTTGAAGACAGGCTTCAGTTTGACCCAACGTTACCACCGGACGCCTCTACGTTTAATTTGACTGGAATTGACTACCTAGATGGGTCATTCGATTTCTATTTCACGGAAACTCATATGTCCATTCATCAAACAAAACACGCGATGGGCGCCATGAAAGTGACAGTGACTTCTACTGGACAGACAGGGACACTTGCTGTCGGAGTGATGGTTCAATACCCAAGGGGAAAAGCTTACCTAGTGCTTGTCTGATCGAATAACTTGATTATTGTCCATTTTTTCAACAATTGAAAATAGTGACGACAAGACAACCGAGTGATTTCGACCAAATGTTACATCGAGTGTATGTGTGAAGTCTGACGTCATATAAATGCACAACTTGTTATATGAATGTGTCGGATACCACAGTGCATCAATTGCAATGAATAAAGTATATAAATTAAAATAGCTCTGGGTTGAACTCGTTAATGATTACAGGTTTAGGAGCATGTTCAACTGGAGCTTTTGTTTTACGTTCGCATGACGAGACGAAATCTGAGTAATGTGAGTAATTAAGGATTGAACCTCATTTTGATTGCGCGAACGCATGTCTAGCCCGATTTCTGATCCAACTAACATATTGATATGCAATAAACTGGTTAAAACTGTGTATACGTAGTCTCAGAATATTATATTGCATAGAACACCAGAATGTAAATATTACCATATACGTCACCACTTTATAAATATGGAGTATGTAGCCTGAGTTTATATCATCAGATGATAAGATATATGCTTTTAAAAGTCGTATTAGGGTTTAACAATCATGGTCAAGATATGCAGTTACTTGCATACATATGGTGACTGATTAAAGAAGAACTCTGAATATATTTCGGAGCCCTAGATAATCCTAAAACTCAGATGAAGTTTATCTTAGTTGATAAGTTATAAGGTCATAAGGTCATTATAAGGTCGAGACGAAAGGGTAGATTAAGATGGTTATCTTAAGGCGTCGTGTTGGACAACAACCAGAGATACCGTGTCAGTTTATTTATTCGGTCTTTATCGCCCTGTCGTCGACCAGGGTAAGGTTGGAACAGAGTCGTCATGTAGCAG
The DNA here is from genome assembly GCF_902652985.1 of Pecten maximus. Lineage (NCBI taxonomy): Eukaryota > Metazoa > Mollusca > Bivalvia > Pectinida > Pectinidae > Pecten > Pecten maximus. The sequence continues at coordinate 47,716,204 of NC_047017.1, forward strand.
CTCATGACTACCACACTGAATAATATAAGGAGGCCCACTGCAATCTGAATCGATCGGGGTAATGCGCCCACCCTTGTATAGTACTGGTATCACAGAATGTTATGTGATCATATCAGCTTCTGAGAAGCTGAAACTACACCTGATAGGGTTCGAACCACACACTTCGAATCTTCACCAGATGATGAATAAGCCAAACGCTCTCCCGACTGAGTTATCATGGCTTAAGGTGTATACCAACAGCAGCCCGGTAACATAAGGTTATAATAGTATGTATGTAGAAATGTAGCTGAGTTGAACTGTACAACCTTCCGTTAAGGCGGAATACAAACTCGTGTGTTTAATCATGGGATATTTGTTATATACTTAGTGATATTCGTGACGTATCTCTTCGGTCTTCCTACAACGTCCGGTGATAGCAAGGCAAACCCAATCTGAATAGGACATCCCCACTTCAAGGTGATGCACACTCGACTGGTATTAACACATTCTAACATTGACGTCAATTACGTAACGCTGATTCACGGGAACACACCGAAGATAATCAAATATTATGAGAGACCTTACCCAACATTCCTTAATCCGAAAGTTACTTTGTTTTCTACTTACAAGTACGTGACTTTTTAAATACTTAGTGGTACATGATATGTATTCAAGAACAATTTCTGATGCAGATTTCGAAAATAGAAATTTAGCGACTGATCAAAATATCTTAATGATAGTGGTATTTATAACTTATTTAGAATATATAAATACCTTACTCGTATATTTCTATTCATTTGTTAAATAAGACGGCGATTAGAAGAAATAAAACTACAGATCTAGAATCAATGACATATACATTGATGTAGCATATGACTATTGTCCAATATGACTTTTATGTCGACACATCAAGAAACCATATGCTGTTTACAGGTATTAACTTATTCTTATTGATCTTTCAGATACCTGCTGCGATGTCGATGCCAACTATTGGTAACGGTCACGTGGCTACGATTGTCCATAGCGACACGAGATGTATATGGGTGGACAGTACATTGGCTACAATGTCTCAAGTCACAGAGCCAGGTTACAGGCCACCTCCTCCATCGACATCAGGGGATTTGATTTCGATGTGGATACTCGGAATTACTCGCCAGATGTCGGCAGGGGTATGTTGTTTTTGTTCTACGCGTCACTCACGGACATTGGCGATATTACAACAAAATGGAATTGTGTTCCGGACAATGGATACCAAAAGTAGCAAGAATTTTATGCTGTAAAATACATTTATGTCAGATTGACATTCGATAATGCCTTTCTTTAATCTATGTTATTAAAAACTTATTGATTAGACCTGTGTGTGTCATTTTTTAATTGTCTCCCCTCTATTATATCTAGCTAGGTGTGTAGATTGAGGAGAACAATGATGAGTAGGCAGTGAGAGTACAGATGAAGATGTACGCGTATCAGGTCATGTACAGACTGTTAGTCACCGTGATCACTGAAGACAATGCACCAGTGTTCTCCTTAACCTCTCCAGCAATCTCGGATAGCCAGGTGACGATGTCAAAATTACCTTTGTTGATGATGCAAGGTATCATCATATGAACTGTTTTACCTCTATTTGGTTGGTCTCCTTTTTGTTTCTTGTCTCAACAGTTAAACTACAGGTGTGATATCCAAGCTGCACGATTCACCAGAGCCAACTAAATCTCGAGTCTTTTTAATATTATATATATTTCGTATGACGTTCAACAAAAACGAAAACCGATTATACATACACGGTATAACCGATAATTTTATTGGAGACCTTTCTTAATTTAGGTCAATACAAGTTCAACTTCAACAAAAACTTCTAACGTAAATATATTCATCTGAACAAGTTTGAATTGGTTGTTCAATATATCTATCTGAAAAAAACCCCCAACAGATTCTTGATTAAAATTGATAATATTTTGGGGTAAGACGAGTACCACTACCCAATCAACAAGTCTGTCTACACCAACAGTGTAGCCAAGATAATTCTCCTCCTACCCAAGTACGCCGTCTCACTTGTAAACAAATCATTGGATCAGAAATTTGAGGAAACTGCCGTGAAAACATACACACCTTTTAACAACACAGACAAATGGTATCCAGAGTTTGACGGCTATAATAGGGGTACTGTATATATCTTTGGATAAAATAGAAACGTCATTTGATGCCACTTAAAACGATCTCGTGGCCAGAATGTCGTTAGATTGACTGACTTTAAACTTATGTCTCGCTCCTTCCTAATCGTTGAAAGGATTGCATCCGCTTATAGGGGTCGGTCGCGATTTTCCAGGCACCAATCAAATAGCTTGTGGATTTTGTCATGTTATATTCCTGGGGCAAAGAGAGTGAAAATGAAAGTAGACCCTGAAGTATCGAGAATGAACTTGGCGATTTAATCTGATATTTACTCATTTCATGATCGATCCCTTCTGACTATATTGTCGTTAGTAATTATACCTGTTTGTGCGAAATGGTTGTTAGAGATAATTTGCAAAATGATGTTTCCCTTGTACGTTTGCAAGTTATTCTTCAATACACAGTTTTTTTTTATTTATTCCTTTGAAGCACTCTTAATATGTAATAAAGAATGAGCCCCTTACATTAATTAAGTACACGTTGATATTTATGCTATCATTAGTGAATGTTATGTAATAAGGTATTAGACGATTGTCACAGATAAGGCGTCTATATTATCTCCAAGTTTGCGTCCTAGATAGCATTGTTTTTCGGATATAAATTCTGCTTTACATTACCTCCAGCTAGGACGATGCCCTACATGTTATTATTGTAGATATGACTGATTATAGAGGCATTGTTCTTTAGTTTTGACTTTGATACCAAGAAGTAATTTAGTAGTGGCAGTTCATTCACGGCGCTGAAAATAAAACTGATACAGAAATCATAACCATTTAATAGCTTTGGAGAAAAATAAACACTTTTTGCTCCTGTTTTCTAAACCTATGGACTATGAGAAACCACAATTTTAGAGTTTATACTCATTTATAAGAAAACGTTCAGCGCGTTTTTAATTTCATATCGTTTTACACACAATATAGTTGATAACAAAGAAATAAAAAAAGCGTAATTTGTCACGAGATTTTATTTACGATGATTCTCAGAAGGGAGATATTAAAACAGGTTTATACGTGTAGACATAGATTTTATCTGTTTGAACATAGTCAACGTTTCAGTTGCAGGTAACACAGGAAGGATCATCCCAGGTTATGGGAGGTGTTTACGATAGGCTGGCTGGAACTTAATGACACATGTCAGACGGATCCAATGTTCTTGAAACAAAGAGATAATGCCATTACGCCACTTTATGTAAGAATTTAAAATAAACATTGAGTACATCTGCTGTTTAGAATGAACAGACTGCAATTATAATTCCAATAACAATAACATTATTATAATTCTGATTTAATGCTATTGTCTGTACATAATGACACTGTAAGGTTGTATATTCTCCGTGTATTTTAATTATCAAATAAATGCAGCAATGGCAATAAGTGTTATGTCCCTTGACCTACAGATCTGGTCCGAGGAGCCAGGAGGCCGAGGTGCCAGGAACTTCCTAACGGGTATCGGCGGCTACCTACAGTCCCTTCTATTCGGTTATGGTGGCTTTAGAATATTTGAAGACAGGCTTCAGTTTAATCCCACACTTCCTCCTGACACATCGACCTTTAATATTACCGGGGTTGACTATCTGGGAGGGTACTTTGATTTCACTTTTGATTCTAAATACATGACAATTAACCAGACTAAGGAAGCTACAGACGAAATGAAGGTTGTCATAGCCTCTACTGGTCAGACACAGACTCTGGATATCGGTGTCTTAGTTCGGTACCAAAGGGGTAAAGCCTCACTGATGCTTGCCTGATCCATTTTGTAGTTTGTTAAATGTGCATGAGTCGATAAAGGTTATGTTAGTCAAATTATATATCGTTCATCTTATAGCCAGGGATGTTCTAACGGGTTATGCCTATTTGATATATCGTGATATAAAAGTAATGACTATATTAATTATATCTATGCTTAATATGATGTAAGCAACGAAAAATATTAAACATTCAAATGATTGTAGGTTTTTAGTTTTCTTTATGTTGTAGGAGACATGTAAACATTTCCCCTTTTTCGCCTTATATCACTCTCGTTGAAAGTCAGATTTACTTTCAATGGAAAAAGTTTTTGTAATCTTATTGGGCACAACAACGATAGCACAGACTGACCAGTATCTCAGCTTCCCGAGTTGGTGATGAGTTTGAAAGATTTTGAATTCCTCGATTTATCCTGTTGATTATGCACTTTAAGATGTACACCGATATTTGTCATTAGGATTCAATGTGCGAAATGAAAAAAAACCTCTCTTGGGTAGAGTTATTCCATAACCCTAGCTGTCATTGTTATAAGGATGCTGTACTCAAGAATCTTGAAACATATGTATTAAAGTGTCTGTTATAAATTGTTGTCTTGTGTAATTAAATGATATTTTTAACGTATTTGCGATTATTGCCTTTGTTTAAGCATGGTTATAGATCATATTTAATGTACAAGTCTACATTTAACGTCACGCCACACACTTACAGATTGTATAATGATTAGACAACACTAAATTAGACTCGGAGAAAAGATATGGTAGTGTCACCACGCAATTTGTAATAACGACGCAATTTGTAATACAAAATTCAAAGTTATTTTAACCGGATAAATTGTCATCAGATGGAAAGATAATCTTCACTTTGTACATGTTTCGACCTAATTATATTGGAAAAATACTTATTTTTTACTTATAATGGCATTTGGAAAGTTATTACAAATTGCGTCGTGTTGCATGTGCTACATTTTATCTTCCTCCTGTTACACAATTTGTGAGCTTGCATACCCTATTTAAAGCATTAGGAATATGCTTAACAAGGGGATATCCAAACTTGTGGTCTTTGGTGATGAAGACTTGAAAAAGGAGGGAGGAATGAAGCGGAACTAGACTAAGTCGATCATTGGCGACCAGGTAGCTCAGTGGCAGAGTGTCCGTTTAGAGTTCTATATAAATGTATATTACATCCATATGCATATGCACTCGACGCAATTTTTAATAACTTTTCAAATGTCATTGCAAGTAATAAATAAGTATTTTTCTTATAGAATTAGGTCGAAACATGTACCAAGTGAATATTATCTTTCCATCTGATGACAATTTATCCGGTAAAAAAGACTTTGAAATTTTTATTACAAATTGCGTTGATGTGCACATGCAACACGACGCAATTTGTAATAACTTTCCAAATGTCATTATAAGTAAAAAACAATTATTTTCCCAATATAATTAGTTTGAAATATGTACCAAGTGAAGATTATCTTTCGATCTGATGACAATTTATCCGGTTAAAATAACTTTGAAATTTTTATTACAAATTGCGTCGTTATTACAAATTGCGTGGTGACATATGGTAGTGCATATCTTAAAACATTTTTAGAGATTGAAGTAGGTGAGAATCAGTTGTATCCCACTCTATGTCTATTGTAGGAGGTGAGAATCAGTTGTATATCACTCCATGGTTATCATAGGAGGCGAGAATCAGTTGTATCCCACTACATGTTTATAGTAGGAGGTGAGAATCAGTTGTATCATCCTCCATCATTATCGTAGGAGGTGAGAATCAGTTGTATCCAACTCCATCATTATCGTAGGAGGTGAGAATCAGTTGTATCCAACTCCATCATTATCGTAGGAGGTGAGAATCAGTTGTATCCAACTCCATCATTATCGTAGGAGGTGAGAATCAGTTGTATCCAACTCCATCATTATCGTAGGAGGTGAGAATCAGTTGTATCATCCTCCATCATTATCATAGGAGAGAATCAGTTGTATCCAACTCCATCATTATCGTAGGAGGTGAGAATCAGTTGTATCCCACTACATGTTTATAGTAGGAGGTGAGAATCAGTTGTATCATCCTCCATCATTATCGTAGGAGGTGAGAATCAGTTGTATCCAACTCCATCATTATCGTAGGAGGTGAGAATCAGTTGTATCCAACTCCATCATTATCGTAGGAGGTGAGAATCAGTTGTATCCAACTCCATCATTATCGTAGGAGGTGAGAATCAGTTGTATCATCCTCCATCATTATCGTAGGAGGTGAGAATCAGTTGTATCCAACTCCATCATTATCGTAGGAGGTGAGAATCAGTTGTATCCAACTCCATCATTATCGTAGGAGGTGAGAATCAGTTGTATCCAACTCCATCATTATCGTAGGAGGTGAGAATCAGTTGTATCCAACTCCATGGTTATAGAAGGAGGTGAGAATCAGTTGTATTCCACGCCATGTTTATATTAGGAGGTGAGAATGAGCTGTGTATCACTCCATGTTTATAGTAGGAGGTGAGAATGAGCTGTGTATCACTCCATGTTTATAGTAGGAGGTGAGAATCAGTTGTATCCCACTCCATGTAAATCGTTAAATCAGCTGAATCCATCTCTATGTTTATCGTCGGAGGCGAGAATCCATCTCCATGTTTATCGTCGGAGGCGAGAATCCTTCTCCATGTTTATCCTGTAGTCCCTTTTAACACTTCCGATCTTTTCCTCTACAGTCCAGTCAACTCTTTATTGTGTTTTATTTTATTGTTATATTTGCCCAGACATCCGTCCTCGTGTTACGTAGGCCCGAGGACGTTCAAGATCCAATAAACATATGTATACACTTTCTGAAATACATCTATCTGTTTCCATTATAATTTGGTTTGATATCAAATTGTTCAAATATCTATTTTCTGTTTTGAGGACAACGTATGCTGTCGGTACACATCAATGTATGATAATGTTTATCAGCACCGTACCTCAATGTTCAACCTTACTGACATAAGGTAGGCTAGTCTACTGTTATATATGTCAGAAAGAATTGAATTCCCGTATCACCTTAGCCTGACAAACAGGTTACATATGAGTAAGGTCACTGTTGGCTGACTCGCGTTATCTCAGTGATACTTTGTACACACCGACCTTGAGGATGAAGTGCGGAGTTTCTCTGTAAAACGTTATATCGTGGAAAAGAAAACTCTACCGTAAGTATTTGCTACCTATGTTTATATCCCCATCAAATGCATATATTGAAATAAACTAGGTGATAAAGTAATTGGACGCATTTTACATTTATGACGTGCCTTGCGTGCGACGAAAAGTTAGATTGGTATGTATATATACAAACAAATATTATTGACACGCAAAGAAGTTTGGTTGCATACTGTAAAAGGGCTTTTGCAGCCTAGCTGCTCCTCAGTACAGAGTCAGTACATTATATTTGTACATAGATCACAGAGCACACATTTCAACAAATCCATCAGTTGTGGAATGTCATGCAAATTGTGCTACCCCCCCCTCCTGTAAGGAAGGCTGTGAAACTTGACTTTTCTTCAGAGGGTAGTTGTATTGTCCAGTATTTTTTGGTTCAAACGTGGTAATTAGGGTAATTATTACTGATCTCTACATTTTGCTATGCATTTCAGAGCATACTATCTCATTTTTAAGGTGGGGGTTGACTAAAATTGTTATTTTTTGACAGAAATACAGAAATTCTATTAAATTTTGGAGATTGCTTAAAACATACTATATTGACAAAGTTAAACATGGAGACATACTATCACTATTTTCGTCATTTACATTGTTTTGTAGGTAGATGATGGAGAATTGTACCCCTTGGCGCGCTTTCCGTTTACTAGTATGCGTCCTGTGTATCACACACCAATACCTTGCTGTCGATATACGTATGTCAGTTAAAGAAGTCAACGACAGTACAAATGTGTCCCTCTCAATTCAGAACTATCAGCATTCTAACACAAGAAGACACAGGCACTCTTACGAATACGTTACAATGATCCACGGGAGCACACAGAAGAGAATTAAGTACAAGGAGAGACCTTACCCAGCATTCCTCAACCCGGATGTAACAGTGTTTACAACCCAGGAGTATGTATCATCTCTGGTTTACAATTTCCTAAATATCTTACAATCATTTTACAGCGATATCCTAAAATATCATGAGTGAGATATAAAGGAAGAAAAAGGCTGTTTACAGTTGACGGGGAATGAAAAGACTTTAATGGATAAGATTCCTTCGATTTGAATATGTTATCCGTGATATACGTAAAACGATATTTATCTCGCAACCCGTCGGTATTGGTTTGAAAGTAAAAATATTATCATATCACATAATTTTAATTAAAATACCTTTCTATTTATCATTTTACATTTAGAAATACATGTCGAAGTTGCTTTAATGACACTTTTCAACAGAAACAAACAATAAATGCTAAAGATATGGATAAGCAAATAATATTTTGGGCAGTTGTTACTATCTTTTAATAACTAGTTACCACCTAACACATACGCTGTCATCTTTGATCTCTCAGATTACCCGATGCCCAGTCGATGCCAACTATTGGTAATGGTCACGTGGCTATGGTTGTCCATAGCGACACAATGTATATGGGTGGACTGTACAATGGCTACAATGTCACAAGTCACAGAGCAAGGCTACAGGCCACCTCCTCCATCAGCATCACGGGATTCGACTTTGATGTAGATACTCGGAATTACTCCCTGGATGTCGGCCGGGGTATTTTGATATATTACCTAGGATTTAACTATCCCATATTGTTTTACACATAATTCTGACATCTAACCTTCATGTGGACGTTATCATGTCGGACGGTTCACATGTACTCTTTGTTATAACTATCAACTCGGGGTTATGCTTAGTTCATTGATGACTTTGACGTATCTGTATGTAGTGATAATGAACCCTATCTAATGGGTTTTAATATATACCTTATATCTAAGACCCGAAAAGGGTTTTTATATGTACCCAATATCTAATACCTGAATTAGGTTTTAATAAATACCCAAATTATATCTAATGCCCGAACTCGGTTTAAATATATACTCAATGTCTAATACCCGAATTGGGTTTTAATATGTACTTAATATCTAATACCTGAACTAGGTTTTAATATGTATATAATATATAATACCCAAACTGGGTTTTAATATATACTCAATGTCTAATACCCGAACTTGGTTTTAATATGTACCTTATATATAATACCCGAACTGGGTTTTAATATGTACCTAATATATAATACCCGAACTTGGTTTTAATATGTACCTAATATATAATACCCGAACTTGGTTTTAATATGTACCTTATATATAATACCCGAACTGGGTTTTAATATATACCCAATATATAATACCCGAACTGGGTTTAAATATATACCCAATATATAATACCCAAACTGGGTTTAAATATAGACCCAGTATATAATACCCGAACTCGGTTCATTACATAAATAATATCTGAACTGGGTATCAATTACTACTAGTATATGTTTGATACATATAACACGATCTGGGTTTTCTCTATATCTAGATATTAATACCTTATACTTGAAATGGGTTTCAATGTTTATGCTTTTATACCTTATACCTAAACAAGGTTTTATAATAAGCATGTTGTGTTTACCTATGTTCCCTATATCCTATACGGGGATTTTACTATAAACTTGATACCAAATGCGCGAACTTACAAAATGCCTATCATAACCTCACATTGGATGTAGCAAGATCCTAAACTGTTGCACAAAATGAGATGTTACTATTTTGTTTAACTTATCTGCACGTAATAAATGTTTAATGTTTCCTCTTTCTTTAGGTATGTACATTGAAAAGTATACATCTCCGTTTGTAACGGTAACACTAAAAATGTACGCCCATCAAGTCCTGTACAGCCTGATGGTTACTGAGATTTCTGTGACCAACGGATATAGCGGTGCGGTGCATCTCAACCTCTCACACGACCTCGGACCGCCCAGTGATGACCTGCAGATCACAAACACTACTGTATTGGGGGATTTCAGGTAGCCATGCAAATCTACAGTGACGATTGATTTTACACTGATATAGGTAGATGGGATTTAATATAACTTTTTTTGTGACGGATACTGAAGTATGAAACCGACTTGTATATTAAGCAACCCTACTTTTATGACGTGTGAAAGGGGATTCCCCAAAATTTGTGTGCATTACATAATCGATTTATGTTGCTTTGCATCTGCTCCTCGAAACAACTTGTAGCGCGGCGATTATAAGTAAGTACAAACGTGTAGACAATTGTATTCGAATGACACTTTCGCAATGAAATTTTCTGTAGATTATGTATTTGAGCATCTGTAATCCCCCTCCCCTTTAGTAACAAAATATCGAGAAATGTGAAAATGTATACAAAGTAAATAAGAAATTCCGACCTCTGAATCAGAACACATTATCTGTATGTTCTATAATACATTTAAACGGATCATTTCTACCACATGTTACTACGCTTACAATCATGAGTTACCTTGTGTTAATAATTCTCCACATTACCTTGATACAGCCTGTACACAGCAACACCAAAAGAGGCAGAGTATAACGATAAAGACAAAGCCGAATTTATGGTCATATCGTCCCTGGTCCCCGACGTCATGACAGTTCCTTCCGGCGAGTCCGTCCGGCGTCTGTTTTTAACGTCCATTGATTACAGTGATTACGTTGTCGCGGAATATCTCCAGTTAGGTATGTGTGTTGACCAAATGTACGTGCTTTTCATGTATCACGCTCGACACGCCGATTCTTTACTTCTATATCAATGTGCCAAAGTACCATCAATGAGAAAGGGTCGTGTATTTTCATGGTTTTGAACTTCCTTCCCAATAGGACTAGATCAGTATCTTTGTTTTGGGATTAAATGGGAATGCTATTCAGTGTGATGACCAAATAAATTTTCTTAAGTAACCCAACCTAGTGGTCTTAAGTACCTTTGCCATTGCGAAGAGGAAATTTCTGGAAGAAAATACATTCTCGAGTGGGTTTACAAATAATTTTATCTTCTAATCAGGTGCTAAATGAATTACATGATTTAAGTGTTGTGAAACTGGATTTAGGTATGGATGTGAAATATGTTATCGTACACGTTTTTTAATCCATGTTTTTATTGATTTAAGGCCTTGATTTTTTCCTGAACGGTATGTTGGAGTCAACACATCAGCAGGTATGGGAACAAAAGAATTGGCGAAAGGGGAGGATAGATGTCGGCGGTAACAAGAACATGAGCAGGATTAACTATGCTGCTATGTACTATTTAGTGAGTGAGGTCCCAGAAACCGTTAAATACGAGCCGTTTTTTGGAATATCACCAGGAGGTTTAGCCCATGGAGCTCTAAATAAGGTAAATTGGTGTTGTAACTTAAAGATGATAAATAACCGACAAAAGAGTAATAATGATATCATACGTGATATTATCACCTTTCCGTAGATATTTTAAATTCGAAGTAAATGAATAATTCATTATATCGTATTCAAATTTTATATGCATGTATAATATATATTTTGTTAAGCATTTGAATGACTTTGCTACCAAAGAGTAGAAAAACTCTCTTCTTGTTAGACAGGAAAATAAAAAAGATTCATGATCAATTGACAAACTTAATTGTCATTATTTGATACATATATTTGATGTTTATTGAATTATGGGTGTGGAATTTGGGGATTTTGTCCGGCACCAAAGTTAGAGAATGTACACTTACTGTTCTTAAAAATTGCACTTGGTATAAAAAAGACCGCCAATTCTTATATGGTCTACTCTGAGCTTGGACGTTTCCCTTTACAAATTAGTCAAAACATTGCTGTTTTTAAATATTGGGTTTTTAGATTATAATTGTGTTTTAAAATCATGTTATATTGAACTTGTAGAGCTTAACATAGCGAAGCCAAAATGCAAAATGAATTGTATGTATCATGTTATGCAAGAGCTAAGTAGTCTCGGATTCTATGACGTCTGGTTGACCAAGTGTGTTCCTACTGAAAAGCATTTTTTTGTTATACACTCAACGGGCACATGCTATTTTAATCCAAGATTTGAGAAACAATTTCGAAAGTTTTTTTTAAATATATTCTATATGAGCATATTGTAGATTGATTTGAATGGCAGTTGTATCTCACGAAGTCTTTAACCGTTAAATTTAAAAACATACTTGCCCCAAGTACACGAAGTTGGTAGGCACCAAGGTATCTCTAGAGCCAAAAGATTGTGTTTATTAGTAATAAAATATATGTTGAAGATAAAACCAATTTCATATCATTATGGCCTGTTTAATCAGAGTTAAGAATTAGTACATCAAGTCGTATTTTTTATCGACGCCCCACTTTATTCAAGTTAACTGAACTATTTGCAAGTAAAAATGTTAAAACTTTTTGTTCAGTTTCTTTATTTTGTTTGCTGAAGAGAGTGTGTTATATATGATTGTGGGAGTGTATGATAAAAAATCAATTCGGTTGTGTTCTCCGCCATCTTGGTCAAATGAGTTGAAATGTACGTTTATGTATCATGTAATTCTAGTTGTTGTGCTAGGAAATAAGATAAATTGAAGTTGCTAAAAATGTTAAAAAAAAACAACAAAAAAACAAATCACCCCACATTCAATCATTTTGGACGTTATCATTCGTTTTTGTTGGTGTTTATTACATGAATATACATGTATATTCGCGGTATATTCGTGGTCGATGCTTTAGCCTGTTGACGTTTGGTTTATCAATCGACGTTTACAGAAGGTCAGTGAATTTTTATATACAAGTTCTATTAGTGCGGTTTGCTTTTCAAACATAATTTAACATAAACGAAACTATTCTTCAGCGTGTTATTTTAAGTCGACAGAAACACATTTGATTCGTTTCTTCAATCCTACTGCGGGTCACAAAACTTATATTGCAGTGAGTACCTCAGAAATGATGATTTTAATTTTCCGTTTTTCATTAAAATAAATGTCCTTCCTTTTACGGATTGAGTTAAAAGTAGTTAAACTGGTAATATTGTATTTTCCCCAGGATTACGAGGGTCACGTGTTCTGGGACCAAGAGACCTGGATGTTTCCGCCAATATTACTTTTGTTTAGTGATAAGGGCAAACAGATAGTCAAAACGCGAGTGAGGAAACACGAGGCGGCCAAGCAGTATGCTAAACAGAGAGGGTACAAAGGGGCGATGTACCCATGGGAAATAGCCTTTTCTGGTAAGCTCTTTATAAAGTCCCCTCTGGTCTAGTTGTATTAGTATGTGTTGTTACTGATAGAACAGTAAGACTATTAACATGTTCCATTGTGTTTCTCCAGCTTATTACCCCATCTTAATTAGTCTTACCAGTCTAAAAATAGTATCATGATAAAAAAAAAAAAAAAAAAAAATCAACAACATTCTATTTTTTGCTTTGTTGTTGTCCGATCTGTTTTGGTGGGTGATCAATGCATTTTAAGAAATCGGGGTGTTAACATTACATTTGTCAATGATTAATGGTGATTTTGTTAGTGCTTTGGTGTGTCTATCCTACTATTGCTGTCGTTTATCTAATTGTATTGTTTTACAAAATATTAATGAATAAATGGGAAAAAGTTTGCACTACTCTGTGTTTGAGTTTCAAAAAATAACAATGTCTTTCGACTTTTCAAAGCAAACACATTTTGATAAGTGTTTATTATGTTATTGTTCGTAAAATTAATAACATTATTATCTTTAAACAGGTTTGAATGTGTGTCCCTCTACCGAATGCTCCAAATATGAACAACACATCACCGGCGATATAGCCTTCGCATTCAAGCAGTACATTATGATGACACGGGACAAAGACTTCATCCAAAACGAGGGTGGTGCTGACGTCATCACGGACATAGCCTCGTTCTGGATGTCTCGTATGACGTATAACGAAAGCAGGGATCGTTTTGAAATACACGGTAGTATAAATGTATAAATATAGCAAGGCATATTTATTATACATGAGGAGTTTACAATGTAAATAGTATACAGTTATTGTATGGGTGTGAAGGAAATAACACTTTTATTGTCCCATGAGACATCAACTATGTCCCGAGGCGAAGCCGAGAGAAAAAATAATGTCAAGGGGGCAATCAAAGTGTTATTTACAGAAATATCCATACAATAACTGTTATACCAGTTATATAACTATACCAGTATCTAAATCATTTCATTTTTTCTCCCGAACCAGTGTTCGAATCTGCCACTGTTCTTAATGTTTTCCCCAAAAGATAGTCTTTCAGCATGCTAACTGCCGTTTTATAACTTCATGTGTGATAGTGAAAAAACAAAACAAAAACAAACAAACCAAATCCTCTCCAGCACTTCTTCATCCATATTACGCTTATGATCACGAATGCGGTTTTGGTCTTTATCAAATTGTTTATTGTAATACAAGGGATGGCAGTGTAGATGATCCGAAGGAACAACCCCCCCATTAATATGAATACGCTCCTTCCGGTTAAATAACATTTTTGACTATTAACCTGGTTAATAGCATTTTTGGAGGATGTGGTTCAAATAGCATTTCTATTGTTTACCTTTTATATAGTGTAAAATAAGGAAATGTATAATAAAAGAATTTATGATAAAACCCGGTAGTAAAATAGGACAGGACATAATGATTATACATGATGAATTGATAAAGAAGGATTTATGATGATAACAAGAATTGTTTTTGAAAGACAACGACAACGCTAAAACTACAACAAGTAATTGTTTTTGTTGATTTTGAATTAACATCACAATTTGATTATTGAAACAGTCTTTGCTATTATTACTAGTCTTGAAAAAAAAATGATTAATTTAAATGTGGATATTATAAAACAGTAATTGTATGGGTATTTCTGGAAATAGCACTTTCATTGTCCCCTTGACATTAACTATTCCCTCGGCTTCGCCTCGAGAAATAGTTAATGTTTCGAGGGAAAATAAAAGTGCTATTTCCCTCACACCCATACAATAACTGTATACTATTGTTTATTTTTCACCTTATGTATATGTAAGATTTGTAGAAATTAAAATCAATTTATGTCAAATAAGTTGATAAAATTCTTAAATAACCAACGTTATAGACGTGATGCCTCCGGACGAGTACCACTACCCAGTCAACAACTCTGTCTACACCAACAGTGTAGCCAAGATCAGTCTCCT
The DNA here is from genome assembly GCF_902652985.1 of Pecten maximus. NCBI lineage: Eukaryota > Metazoa > Mollusca > Bivalvia > Pectinida > Pectinidae > Pecten > Pecten maximus. The sequence continues at coordinate 47,731,274 of NC_047017.1, forward strand.
CCTACCCAAGTACGCCCTCTCTCTCATCAACAAGACGGCAGATCCGAAATGGGAGGAAACCGCAAATAAGACATACATACCATTTAACGACACCGGAAATTGGCATCCAGAGTTTGACGGGTACACTCAAGGTAGGACTCATGAAAATATAAAAAATGGTGTGTCGGATTTAATTAAAATTTTAGTGAGCAGGGGCTTACGTAGATATACCCCATCCCCACAAAAGTGAAATAAAGCTTCACATGGGTTCATGAAATATACTGTACGTCTCCTTTTTATTTTAAAGTCGGCCTTTCACCTTTAACCTTGACTGATGTCAACAAAATCCTGTCAAGTGTAGAATTCCTTTTTCGATGTTCTGGTTTGATTATGAACTAAATCGGTCCAGACGGTAAAGAGATATCTAGAAGTACACAGACGCGTACAGGGCATATCGATTATACGTGATGGAATCAAGGCGATTCCTTTATACCAACCTTTCTGAGTGGGTGTACGAGTGGAGTGTTAAATATATTTGTTACCTTACACATACCTTTACAGGTACTAAAGTAAAACAGGCCGATGTCGTCCTCCTTGGATTCCCTCTGATGACAGACCTTTCTACAGACGCCATGAGAAACGATCTCAACATATACGAAAAGGTAGATGAAGAATCAAGATTATATAAAATTATAGTGATTTATACAGAAGATATATTAAAATAGATTCTCACTATATGACATCCGACTTATAAAGAATATAACCCCTCAGATAAATAAGATAAAGAAATCTTATTTCATATGGACACCTTTAGCCTATATGTCAACAAACATTAACCTTTAGTTTTTTATGATGTCCCCATTAAAACCCCGTTTTTAGACCACCATTTTCAAACCCTAATGAAGTATTTGCGTCGATGAACAGTAAAGGAGACAATGATAATTGCCGTCAAGATATGGGATGTTGTCCTATACATGGAATACGGAAAAACAGGTATGTCCAATTGAAGCAAATTATCTTAATAAATAAATAACGGAACAACCCGTTTCAGGCCACACCAGGAGGGCCTGCCATGACATGGGGGATGTTTGCCGTAGGCTGGTTAGATTTAAACGACACGACTAAAGCCGATGATCTCTTCAAGAAACAGTTTCAGAATGTCATTCCACCTTTCTATGTAAGTATTATTTATCAGTTCAATTATGTAAAGAATGAAGTAAATAATTTACAGTTTTGATCTTTTGTCAACTTCGTCGAAAAATGGGCATTATGAATATTATTATATTGTTGAAAATAATACTGTTTATATCGTTTCTATTTCATTATTCCAAGAATTACACGCGGAATATATGCACGTCATTATGTGGAGATTTAAAATTAACAATGAACTATAAAACCTTTCATTATATCGGTCATAAAATCCATTTTCAGTTCCCCCAGGTTTTTAACCTGGTGCGTTGAAGGCACCTAAAACGAGTTCACAGTTTGAGTTACGATTTCGTGTACATGTTGATATGCTCTTGATAATGATTTACACGCCTAGCATTCTTCTTTCATATTAGAGTACTTTCCTTCGTATATCTACAGAGTATCATCAATCTTAAATCGTAAATAATTTCATAAAAGTTCACTTGCATCCAATAAAACCTAGATGTGTACACAATATATCAGAGTTATCTCCCTTGACTTACAGATCTGGTCCGAGGAGCCAGGAGGCCGAGGTGCCAGGAACTTCCTAACGGGTATCGGCGGTTACCTACAGTCCCTTCTATTCGGTTATGGTGGCTTTAGAATATTTGAAGACAGGCTTCAATTTAATCCGACACTTCCTCCTGACACATCGACCTTTAATATTACCGGGGTTGACTATCTGGGAGGGTACTTTGATTTCACTTTTGATTCTAAATACATGACAATTAACCAGACTAAGGAAGCTACAGACGAAATGAAGGTTGTCATAGCCTCTACTGGTCAGACACAGACTCTGGATATCGGTGTCTTAGTTCGGTACCAAAGGTGTAAAGCCTCACTGATGCTTGCCTGATCCTGGTAACCTTTAAAGGTTTATAGAAGGACGTTATTTTAAATTACATATTACTGTATAGGGGGTTTAGCATTCTCGAGTAATTATGTTTGCCTTGGTTCGAGAATACAATACAATCACATTGAAAAGAATGAAACCTTCACAGTTTAACAGAAAAGCATAACTTATTAAATAATTTCCATGAAAAAGTAATAGTAAGTATTTTCGTTATATTTTAAACATGTACTTTTGTTATAGTAAAAATGATCAATACAGCCTATATATAGTACAGTATATATACAGTTTACTAATAAAGATACCTCACCACAATTTATACATCTCGAGTCTTCTATATTTGTTACTTTCCTGTATAAGTTAAGTTTAAATTTCCGGTATCTACAATGATGCAATCGTCAACTACATTGACGATGATTTCTATCATCATATTGTTATTACTATATTGGAATTCTATGAAGTAATGTTACGTCCGAGAAGCTAACTTCACTGCATTTCACGACTATCTATCTTACCTTTAAAACAACACATTTAAAGCAATTTATTTGCTGCAGTAAATTTACATATTTTAGTAATTAACAGAAAGTTAGTTTTGAAACAAACTCTTGGAAAATATCACGTTTTATATCTTTTTCTCCTCTTGGTTGTAAACATTATGTTAATTTAAGGCATACTGATCCTATAAGTTTGAAGCCTCTGTGTTTTCGTAACTTATTAATTATGATAAAATTACAAAATAAATACAGTATGCTGAATGATAGAATATATACAATGTACCCTAATGATGATGTAATGAGAATCAATACCGTAGTTATTCATAAATACAGTTAAAACCGGAAAACTACCTACTAATTAGGGAGAATATCTTTAGTCTTTGCTTCCCTCTCTACATGCAAATGAGCCGCGAAAAATATGCAATGCACGCATGCGTACACTGGTTTGTTTTGAAGAATGGCGGATTGGCGATCAGAGCCACTTATTAGAAGCCATTTTCGATCAGACATATACCAGTTACTGGCACAAAGGCAAAGATTGTGTACAATTACAACATCGTCTACGACTATACACAATCACCTTGAATCTGTAAAACTGTCTGTTATTAGAGTGGAATTAACATAAGCTCTGTTCTTGTTTTTTGCTACAAATTAAATGTATGCAATATAATGAATTTTCGAACAATTTTGGGTTGTTTGGTTTGTTTTGGCTAACGTTCTTTTGGCAACCAAGGTCATCTAAGGACGTGTCAGGTTTAGGAGGTGGAGGAAAGCCGGAGTACCAGGAGAAAATCAATCGGCCTGCGGTTAGTACCAGGCAACTACCCCACGTGGATTTCGAGCTCGTGACCCAGAAGTGGAGGGCTAGTGATAAAGTGTCGGGACATCTATTATTGAACAACCTGACGAAGCTCTTATAGTACTTTTTGAAGACTCTCACCGTATTTTTTTTTATCAATTTTAAGTTATCAAAATGGCGTGTTTGTTGACGTAATACATATGTGGGATTTCCTTTTTATTTTGAAGACTCAGTATTATTCAATCTTTTAGCTAAGAAAACTTATTTAATGTGAACAGAAATCTTATCAAATTTGAATGGTTCATCCTACATTAAGAACAACGTGCGTCAATTAAACACACTGACAGTATTTACGACATAAGTGTTTTTCTGTTTAATAGAACAAACTAACACGTTAATAGGATGTTAAGAAATCAATTTAGTAATATATACATTTATACATATGGTGGTCAAATTTAAGAAAAAATCGTATCATACAGCTATTACGTCCCTCGAGGACCACACATTGACGCTAGGGACGTCATACAACTGTTACGTCTCTCGGGTATCTCACAGTGACGCTAGGGACATCACACAGCTGTTACGTCCCTCGATTCGGTTTGTTTTTGGTTTAACGTCTTATTAACAGCCAGGGTCATTTAAGGACGTGCCAGGTTTTTGGAGGTGGAGGAAAGCCGGAGTAACCGGAGAAAAACCACCCGCCTGCGGTCAGTACCTGGCAACTACCCCACGTAGGTTTCGAACTCGCAACCCAGAGGTGGAGGGCTAGTGATAAAGTGTCGGGACACCTTAACCACTCGGCCACCGCGGCCCCGACGTCCCTCGAGGACCACACATTGACGCTAGGGACGTCATACACCTTTTAAGTCCCTAGAACACCACTCAGTGACGCTAGGGACATAATGAATATGTTCCGTCCCTCGAGGACCACACAGTGACGATAGGGACATCATACAGCTGTTACGTCCCTTGACCACCACACAGTGACGCTAGGGACATCATACCCCTTTTAAGTCCCTCGAGCACCACACAGTGACGCTAGGGACATCATGAATATGTTAAGTCCCTCGAGGACCACACAGTGACGCTCGGGACATCATACAGCTGTTACGTCCCTTGACCACCACACAGTGACGCTAGGGACATCATACCCCTGTTTCGTCCCTCGAGCTCCACTCAGTGACGCTAGGGACATCATACAGCTGTTACGTCCCTCGGGGAACACACAGTGACGCTAGGAACACCATACAGCTGTTACGTCCCTCGGGGATCACATAGTGACGCTAGAGACATCATACATCTGTTAGGTCCCTCGGGGATCACATAGTGACGCTAGGGACATCATATATATGTTACGTGCCTCGTGGATCTCACTGTGACGCTAGGGACATCATACATCTGTTACGTGCCTCGGTGAACACACATTGGCGCTAGGGAACAAACGTGGAAATCTAGAGGGGAAGTTAAGACAATCAAAATGGACATTTTGAAAATGGGTTATACCCGACACATATACTGGCCAATGAATATGGTCGTTTGTTACACACGAGAGAGACGAATAATTCGATTATCAAGCAATTCAAATTTTCCTGGATCGAATGGAAGGAGTATTTAATTTTTTAAATGGTGGACAAACACAGAAAGAGTATTGCGAAGCCATTATATGTCTACTACATTTGTAATGCAAATGGACTTCTTAACCTTACTGTATGATATATTGTTTATGTACTTGTGATGATGGTATTACACGTGGTGCCGTCCAGTGACAGGGGTCACTTAATAGTGACCTGTTACACAAGCACCTGCCGAGGTGTCTGATTAGCTTTACCTCTGTTGGTTATATACGAAATTAACGTTATGTATGGGATTTTAGATTCAGTAAAAAGTTGAGACGTTCAATTATTGGCAAAGAGAAGGAGATATATTTGTTTATGGCGTCAATTTTATCACTTGAGATATGGAAAAAGGGCTATTTCATGCTACTTTAAAGGCTAACAAAACTTCGAAATCAACTAAGATTGTACATTCAGAAACTGCCAGTTCTACAGTTTGGACAGGTCAACAGATAAGATAGTCATTGCATATATTAGGACCAACGTCCAACTGTGGTCATTCACAAAGATCGGGGAGCCGCATTAAGGACTTTATCATTCACCATGAAATATCTAGTCATCCTCAGCGCTCTTGCCTGCGTTGCCTACGCTCAAATCCCCGGGCCTTGTCGTAAGTTACATCATGTTTATAAGTACTGTTGTTAGAATCAATCAGCTGGTGCCGAATCTCTGTGATAAATATATCTAAAGTTACTTTTCACGGTGCTATGAATAAATAAATTCCGAATGAAGTTAATATCAGCCTAGTTAAATCGTGTGTAGTAGCTTTATTATTTAGTAGGTAATTATATTTCATTGGGATATTCCAAATTTCATTTTTAATCCAAAATAACAATTTCAATGACTATCATCATTTATCTATTTCAATCAATAAAATAAACGTGAGCAATTCCCGATTTCTCATTAAAAATGTATATGACACCAAAATTGCTACTCATGACCACTGACCACGGTAATAATTCGATCAACATCATTTCGTTCAGAGGGAATTATGCGTTAAAATCGCGTTGTTTATTCTATAACCTTTATCTATCTATCTGCTGTATGTGTTCATTTCAGAATCACCAAAGCAATGGGAAGCTAGAGTTTTGACTGTAAGTATGTCTATACATTGGTATCCAGTAATAGTCTGTAGGGTGTAACTCTATTGTAACCAGCTATTGTATGTAGGGTGTAATTCTATTGTAACCAGTTATTGTATGTACAAGTATATGCCTGAGCTTTCATTGAAAACAATCTTAATGATGATCTTTTGAAGCTGGATAGGAGTAAGAACTTCACTCAGTTTGGAAAGGTCAGCTATGACGAGACACAAAGGAGAGAAAGAATCATCGAGGAGGTTGAATTCGGATCTGATCGGGATTACTTCGATACTCTGTTTCTCCATAATGTAGTAAGTATACCATCTACAACACACAAAGTATATCACCCACAACACACAATGTATACACTAAATATACCCATGTAGTCAAGTATATCACCCACAACACACAATGTATACACTGAATATACATAACGTAAACGTCTGATGTACAAACACCTCATTCACTATACGACAATGTGATGTATATCATCTGATAAACTAAGATAGACATGCTTACATTTGTCACGAGATGACTTTAACACAAATAACACAAGGACATGATGTCAGACATGCTTTGTTGGACAACGTTTAAATGCAGCAAATGTACGCGCGTATTAAACAATTATATTTATTCATTAGATCGTTATATACAGACATGTTAAATACATTAAACATATAATTACCAACACACTTTAAAGCATGGATTTCCATCTTTTATGACAAAAAGCAGATACTGATTTTGTAAATTCATTAATGTTGATATATTTGTGTAAATATATGTTAATATGGCACTCCTACAACGAATTGGATAATGTTTTACAACTTTATTTTATCAAACGAATTATAGGGCAAGGGGTACATTCTGAACCTGAAAACGAGGAAGTGTAACGTCACAAACTTGACAGAGCCCTTCATCCCCCGTGGTGTTCCCCGGGAGGCCGAGTTTGAGGGCGAGGCGACCATTGGAGCTGCTGGTGTCCCCGGAGAGTTCATGGTCGTGGAGAATTTTAAGGGTACCTTCAGATCGACTGGTGCCAAATTCTTCGGTGTGTCAACTGTCCCAGACTGCATGCCAATTGAGTTTGGATACTACAGCGAGAAAACAGGATTTGTTCAACAAACGTAAGAGAATCATGAAATATATATGCTATTATGAAAGACAATTTTATTCATATATACTTTTTATTTAGTGAGCTCGTATATTGATATATAATTGCACAAAAGATTTTAATTTTCAAAAGTCTTAAAAGTTCAACTTCGGTTTAACTTTATGTCCATTTACATGTAATTTGAATTATTCGTGTTTTAATGTCAAAGTGTTGAAATATCATACGTACATTTAATTTTACTGAAAGGTTTAATCTGAACAAAATCATTATTCTTCTGTTTCAGGATGTTTGACGTCAATATTGGAATTTCCGATCCCAATGTGTTTATTCCTCCAAAGGAGTGTCTTTAGATATTTGATTTATTAAACTTTATTACAATTTCTATGAGATTTCTTTGCCTTTTCACTTAAACAAATCCTTTTTGAAAACGTGCACTTTCGTACAAACTACACACACTATATCTATATGCGATGAACCACGTCATTAGAAGCGGGGATACATGTTTTTGTTTTGTTTTTTGTTGTTTTTTGTTTTTGTTTTTAAATAACTGAACATTTAACCTACAAACTCACACACTAATGTCACCCAGGCTTCACAAGCAAGGTTCCATTGGCTACTTCCGACTTAATCTTATATTAAAACCGAGGCTGATGATGTTGTCATAAATCGGATCGTCCGTGTTGGTTATATTTATTAATAGGAAAACTTTTTAAAAATGTAATTACATTAAATGTATAGCTTTTTAAAAAAAAATTAATATGCATTCTAAGTGAAACTCTGTGTTATCCAAATCAGATTAGCACAATGCAAACCAATGTTAAAAATGGAAGATCATATGAAGGACACAGCCCATACACGAAGGACTTAAACCTATATGTGAAGGACTCGTATCCACTTTTCATGACAAGAGTCATTTTGTCACCACTTGAACGCCATTTAACAGATTAATGTCCGACCATATCGCATAATCTCACAATGCGGATACGCGCAAAAGATTTCTAATTCAGGATAAACAAATGTATTTCATAAACACCGAGTCAAAGTAGAGAAGTTTGCTTGGTTAAATAACGATTGATAGTCATTGCCATGTAATTAGGGACAAAATTTATACAAAATTTTGGAAGATAAGTTTTGAAATTATCATTAATGGAATGTTAAAAAACACAAGAGTGAATAGTTCATTAAATTTCATGTATATTCAAGAAAGGTTACACAGAATTATGAAGCAACTTCTGGAATACATCATACAACACAATAATTGATACGTAATTAATCCTGCATACCGAATACATCTACATATGTAATGCATTCACAAAGAACAATATAATAAATTCTTCATCAATAGGTATTCACTATAAAATGATTTCATGTATACGTAAACCGGCAATGCTGCCTCAACATATTTACTCTAAGCCTGGTCTCAGATAAGGGATATGACACTCGATCTTATCAATTTAAACAGTGGCTAACATTACATACAATTGATAAAAGGAAACGTCTTAATACACGCGAATAAGATATAAATAATTAGTCAAGTTGAGGCACATATATCTATATCTGTGGTAGAATGGTTCAATAAGTGTGTCCAAACAAACCAAAAGTATGTTCATGGATTCCCAGAAATAAAACAGAACTAAAATAAAATTCATTTCAATTTTAAAATACTAACAAATGCAAATTCTATTATTTGAAATAATACTAATAAGAACCAAGATTCTTTGGTAATAATCAAATGAACTCTTATTTCAAATTTATTAAGACGATTTCGAAATGTCTAGATTGACACAAATAAATGGAATAGTCTCGAGCGACATGTCCATAGATAAGATAAAACTACCGGCACGCTTGTTATATAAGGAGGTCTCGAGCTGGTTTCTTTTCACTCTCGAGGAAATTCGGCAGCGAGTAATAGACCACCAACAACAGCCATGCAGAGTCTCCTTTTCGTAATGCTCCTTGGAGTGTCAGCATACGCTCAGCTACCTAGGCCTTGTGGTACGTATCACAACGGGGGTATATCCGACCGTTGTTGAATGGCAATGTTGGAATCTATTCTACTGGGGGTATTCCAAAAGATTATACAAAAAGACATACAATATATGATTAGCTAATTTCCATGCAGATTGAAAGTTAGGAAGAGTAGAGCCAAAATGAATTAAAATGCACCATGCAAAATCTTGAATTACCCTATTAGTCAATAAATTTTTGTTTTCAAAAGAACGTTAAACTTAACTGTGTCACTATTTTAAATGAATGAAAACGTGACATGTTCGTTGCAGTAAAAATGGGGTCCGGCAGCAGAATCGAGTACTTGCCATCTCAAAGAAGGGATATCTTATCATTAGGATAATTGACAGAGAAGTTGGTGTCGTTCAAGTAGAACGATTGTAAATGTTTGCCATTGATAGGTTATCTTGAGAGAAACTTCTTTATTGGTAGTATGTACAACCTAGAAAGGCTTGGATCGCTGATAGATAATCTAAGGTTAAAATGTATCGGTTTATATACATTAATTTCCCAGTTTTTCATTTCCGCTCTTTTTTTCATTCGTAGTTAGTGAAGCTAAGATACAATTTATATTTCTTGTACGTTTTTACAGTATCATAGACATTACCAAGTTGAAGTGATAATGTAACATTTTGAAAGCCTTATTTTTTGCTTGGTTTGTTGGGCCTAGCAGGAATAGCCTCTTTGTTTGTATCAATGTGAAATATGTGTAAAAACTGTTAATAAATGCTTTGCATCAAATCCTAAACCGATGATAATTGTTCTCGTCAGTGATTCTGAGTCTGACATTAAATGTGATACCATGTTATGTACTCATTGATATTAAAGGGATATTAGATATACACAGATATATATCTTAGTTGATAGACAAGGTATGCTTGAGGTATGACTCGTATATTACTGCTTTCTATAAAGGATTTTAGAAAAGTCAAGAATTTAGAGTTCAAATCCTCGGAAATATCTGCCATTGAAATATTACAGTATATGTTTGCTTGAATCTTCAGAGTCACCAAAGCAATGGGAAGCGCGAATGTTCACCGTAAGTATATGTGACAAGTGTGGTACAATTTTACATTCCTGTATTTTCTTTTTAGTATACATGTTGAAAAAATCGCGATACTTATATATCATCATATTATCTATAAATACTATGTCTGCCTTTTCTCGTTTGCGACAGTTGATAAATGTGAAAATGTACCTGTAGTTACATTGTACTTCTTACATTAAAGCAAGACATGTCCAAAAACTTTACTGGGTATGCCAAAGGGAGCTATGACGAGACGCAGAGGAGGTTCCGAGAGATTGAAGAAGTTGAATTCGGAAGTGACCGCGAGTATTTCGACGTTCTTTACCTCCATAACGTCGTAAGTGCGACTTGTGATGTAATCAGTAATACGTATCAGAAGATAATCAAATAAACAAATACTATCACTTCAAAGAACATACGGTTTACATAAAAGTTTTTATTCATGCAAGCTAATGTTGCCAATTCATTTCTTTTATCTATGTTAATAAAAGTTTTATACTATGAATACTATGAATAAATCAAAAACAATTCTTGTTATTGATATGACAGAGTATATGATATATCCTAAAATGCAATATTTTCATTCAAAGGGTAAGGAGTACAGGTTTAATTTGAAAACAAGGCAGTGCAATGTAACGAACCTCACGCGTCCCTTCAGGCCTTTTGGAGTCCCTCCTGAGGGTAAATTCGAGGGTTCTGCCACCGTTGGAGCAGCTGGAGTTCCCAATGAGTTTATGGCTGTAAACAATTTCTATGGCAACTTCAGCGACGGTGACAGATTTTTTGGTACTGTCACAAATCCTGACTGTATCCCAATAGCAAGTGGCTTCTACAGCGAGAATACTGGCTTCGTTCATAGAACGTACGTAGATTATTACGAAAGAACTACAAATGCTGGCACCGCAAATGCTCATTATTTGAATAATAATTATACATTATCAGACGAATCATCCTTTAGACATATTGTAAAGGTCAAGCTTTTCAATAATGAGATAGTCCAAGTCTAGTCTACATCAAGAGTGTTCATCTGTCATATTTATCGATTTTCTTCAACGTCTTCATTGTCGGATAGATTATCAAGTAGTACCATTTCCACTAGTTCATTGATATATCCTCATACTAGAGTTATTTTTAATATTTTCATTTTCTCCATTTCAGATTTTTCGATTTGAACATAGGAATCGCAGACCCAATGGTTTTTATCCCTCCAAAGGAATGTCTTTAAAGTTTTGTATTTGACACCTAAACATTAAACGTAAAAAAAAGATGTGTGTTTATTTTTACTTTATTTTCGCTTACATTCGTATACAAATCTTTGATAATTGCATACAAAGATTCAAACATATCTTGCCTAGTTTTCCTTTATCGCTCGAAAAGCAAAACTCCTATCGCAGGAAAACCAAAAACATAACGCAGCTCTGAGAGGAGTTTGATATTTCCATAAGGAAGAGAAACAACAGGAATCGTGTAAATAATAAGATGAGGAAAAGTGGGTAAAACTGACAGAATACTCTCCCCGAAACGTCTTTGTGACTGCATGATGAAACTAATATTGTAATATTGCATTTATATTGCAAATATAAGCTAAGTAAAATGGACATTTCATTCCATCATGTCCGATATATAAAATGGATTCCCAGAATGACTAGGATCAAACATTTTACACTTGGAACATATATTGAATGAGACAAACATTTTGACTTGGACCAGGAACTTTATCCGCTTCCTCAATGTGACCTTAAGCACAAGGAATATTTACGACAAGCCCCATTTTCTTCTATTTTTTTCCAAATAATTCCATTGATTATCTTGCAGTTTGTCAGATGTTATGTCAAGGACAATCACATCTGAGAGCAGAAGAACCTTTGACCTCAATGTGACCTTGACTTTGGGTATACATTTTTAGAGTTCACGACACACTTCACTGAAAATTTAATTGGTAACTGTGGTTAAGACGTAAATGAAGTTGACCTTTGTATTTAATATGACCTTGCCCTTGGGTACACAGAAAAATGATGAAATTGGGAACAAATAAGCTGCAAGTGCATAACTGGTTAATTGTGAAAATAATGTGAGCCCATCCCATGAATTATCTAGTTTACATTTCATGTTAGATCTTTATGTATTAAAAAAAGGAAATTGGTTCGTTAATTGGAACTAGAGTTCACAGAGGCACATGTTATGTCGCACGAAAATGCAACATGACTAAACTGCAAATAGTAAGAACTTAAAACAATTTCAACCCAGCGAAAGCATTGATCGAGAGGTATACTTATTTTGTTGTTATGCTCACAGTTCGATATCAAAACGGTTTTATTATCAATTTGTCATTCTCAATCAAATACTTTTTTCACGTCAACATATATAACATTTTAATATGAAAATGTAATTGAATAACAATAATAATAGAATACATATAAAAAAAAACTAAACAAAAAAAAAACGAGCCGGAAAGACCTATTTTTTTCTTACTACGATGCATAAGAATTGGTGGTTGCTTTGAGTAAAATTAAACGAGCACTCCTCCGAATCCAATGATGCAAATCAATGTTAATTTCCAAAGTAATTTAAAGCAAAAAGCAGTGTATTTGAAATATTTTATTTTCGCACAGAACAACCAACGTTTTACTGACACTTCCGTCACTGAACATAATTTGAAATACCGGAGATTTGTCCCCAAACGTGGCCTTATTAGATAACTTGAGCATCACGGATTACCGAAGCAATTTTATACTAGCAGCTTACATCATGACACGGGTAAAACACATACCACACTCCAGTCAACACATTGGTAGCCACTGTGCCTTACACACGCCGCCAATCCTAGCAAACGCGTCATATGTGACGTCACACAACAGCGGTTGTTCATGTGGTAGGCAAATGAATACTAAATATGATATTTAATTTCGATTCCTAAGCTCAAATCAAACAAGCAGTAGCTTTATACAGACAAAACTGACTTGAATGTCGGTCCAGTTAATCAATATCTGTACATGTCCTCCTAACTGTTTTAAGTTTGTAATTTTCATGGAACTTTAGATTTCGGTATATTCGATGACAGGAAATACAACGCGAAAACCATTGTAATGTGAGTATATTCTAAAATTTACGTAAAATATATCTTGTTCCTTAAGTTAATTCGAATAACGCGATATTTTGAACCATCGGAAAAATGCCAACTTTACCGCGTCACTCAAAAGTTTCCAACAAACGACGACTCGTATCATGGAGAATTGTTCAATGACATACAAATCGACAGCAGCATTACACATGCATTGGGTGATCGATACTTATAATATGACATATGATGAATAGTCCAGCTGGAATTCGTCAGTGACAATAGGGCAAAAAGTATGGAAAGCCATAAGGGCATGAACAGTGGTTGAACTAAAGAAAGGGATACATGCACATCAAAATTGAATCCATTTCATCAATATCAAGAGATATGTGTGCATACTCTGAACCATACATTCCAGCCTGATTGACACAGTGATATTATAGAAAGACTCGTAGTATCGATATTAACAGAGAAGCCAAGAAATAAAGAAAACATCACAACTATCATAGTCTCAACAAAATCTTTATCTTTTAAGAACCTAATGTTTGGTTGATAGTGTTGTTATATTTGCCCAATCTTCAAGCATCATTAACTATATAAACCATTGTTGATCATTTGTATCTATTATAGATTCTGGTTATGATTTGTTTTGTAGCTTCCTCTAAATAAGGGTTATATAAGGCGCATATGCCTAGCGACAAAACGTCGAATCGGTAATAGAAAAAAGCTATATAACAAACAAACAAAAAAGAAAACAAAAAATGACGACTTCACAATGTTTAAATATCAATATTGGTTCTTCTATTGTCCACTGAACAAAAGATGAAAATATCTTATTCTAGTATAGAAGATTCAAAAAACCAATCCTTACCTTTAGATTATTATTACTTTTCACAAAGAATTATTTAATACAATATATAAGTCAAGACAAACCAATGGAGAATACCGAAAAAATAACGAAATAGTAAATCTAAATCGATAGAACGAGGGAAAACGAACAAATTTGCATGGAGGTCATTTGAAAAGTAGAATAAGAACAGGTGTTTCGGAAATGTTATCTTTTATGCTTCAATGACGACGCACGTTATGCAAAATGAAAGCCTGTTGAATAATTGCTTAATTAATAAACAGTATTAAGATGTATAGTTTGTGTTTAACCACTGTCTGTGATGCAGATTAACCTACACACAGATTTAGCTAGTAACAATGTGAACCTACCCTACATTCAATGTTCTGAATTCCTATTAATACAGGTTCAGGCAATACACATGTATTCTATGTTTTTGTTATATTATCCATCATACTGTGTAGCTATTTCACGAGGCTGATATGACGAAGTTGTTCCAGTCGAAACTAATTGAGGGTATACAATTTCAGGGAATACCGCCTTGTAATCATTCCGCAGTAAACACTTCTATACATATGTGCGTATATACAAACATTCACTGACTATTTATTCTCGCGCTATATTTAAAGACATCTAATATAGCGAAATTAAATCCCCCGCAAATATTAACAATTACACAGATTTTTTTTTAATTTGGTCTCCCCAATTAATCCCTTATGTATTTGTTCATTCCCATTTTGGTTTCCATGGCTTTCCATTTTCATATCCACACTTTTGTCAGCAGTAGCTCTGACTATTACCAAACAGTTGTGTGGTGTGGTCAGTATTGCAATGCAATAATCAGAATATGTTGTCTAGCAAAAATAAAAATATATATATATGTATCTTTGTTAAAATCATCGGCGTCATTATGACAAACAAAGCAGATATAGTATCTAACTTCACTAGTACTTATAAATGACGTTTCTATCTATTTCCCCACTTGCTCATTACTTTGGTATCTAAGAAATGTCATCGTTACATATAACAACCTTACGTGACACAACCTATCGAACGGTGGAAATCAAACACCTGTGAAGATGCCCGAATTAGTAACTTGATACGATAACGACCTTGAACAGATATTTCCTCACCCCACATATAGTTCAAAAATAAGGACAATTCTTAATTTAAATAAAATGGGACATACGTTTTTTTAATCAGAACTCACGATTTAATAAAGCGAAAATATTGATCAATTCGTCCATTTCCATACAAACCACATGTACTTTCCTTTTGGACCGTACACACTAATCCGCAATCCGTGTATCCAATATCTGATGTCACTTTTATCAGGAAGACAAAAACGGAGGTGAACAAAGCACAGGAATAATAACAGACAGGGAACAAAGAGTAAGAGCAATACTCAAAGCAACCTCTAAGTGTTTATGGTCTCTTCTATATCAAGGGAACTTTTCTGCAGGAGAGCCAATTTCAGTTGCCTCCTAAAATTGAACAAATATTGGGGTATAGTCTTAATTATGGCTCTCTATATAGAGTACAACCGGAAAATATTATATTGCATCACAGGTTAAGATATGCATTGGTTTCCTGTAAGCTTCGTGTTATTGCATTATTAATTTTTGACATCACTGGAATATTCATGGTTAATATTACTGACATGAGATTTTTATCTTTTACATACATGTAGGTCAGTATTAGAAGATTATATATGAAGTAAATCTCTCAACTTTCAACTAAGCTTTGAGACGAGAGACTATAGACAAGTAAACGAAATCGGAATCAATTAATCGAAGGAAAAAAATTCCACAAAATAAGATTAAACACGGAAACCAATGGAAAGGTAAAATGAAATTTGACCAGTTGTCCCGGACGAGTTAGCGTTTTCTGTTTTATTGTCGACAGCCACATATAAATATCGGTCAAAGTCGGTTCCCAAAATGAGAATCAACATTGTGCATCTAAACCACCAGCAATCATAAGTGTGAAAAATTGCCTTATGAATAGAAAAATGACCATATGAATAGAAAAAGAAAACATACAACTCAGTATGGCAAATGGAGACCAGAAAACAAGTGTTTTATGATGCAACCCGACATCGAAGACAGGTACGAACGCCAAGGAACCATATCAACCACGCAATAATTATAATACATAATAACGAGATTCTTACAGAGTATGCTTAATTATTAATACAGATTACCAAACAAATGAAGTCATATGTAGTAATAATCTGATGACGGCCTGAACACATGGCGACATGGGAATTAGACATGTGCATCATGTCGAGACAATTGTGCGTGCTTATCGCGGCGATATGTCAGCTGTCGGCCACACGTGATTAGTAAACAAGTTCGCTATCAGTAAACCTGCTATTTTATAACGATTGTGCAACACTAGCATATTAATGTGGGTTACCGTTCGATTATGTTGACTGATAATTAATTAGGACAAATACGTTTTAAAAGGCACAAGTTGATTTATATAAAGAATTGTCCTTGAATTTAAAGTCAGAATTACAGTTTTATACGTCGGTCCTGTCGCGTTATTTTTTTACTGTATATTCAGGCAATGCAAATTCGGTCATTAAGCGTGGAATCTAAAAGAATTGTTCAAAAGATACACGAGTGAATCTTTATATAACGATAAAATATTCATACAATTTATGTCGAGTAATGGAATAACTACGTTTCACAATCAATTCTTACTACTAGGACTCGATGGAAATGCTTGTCGTCTAATGTGTTAGCAAATCAAGAAAATCATTTATAAACGTGTAATTATCGTGAGAACAATAACACATTTACGTTGTAGTTTCCTTTTAGATGTGTGGTTATATGTGTGTGTGAGCGGACTCAAGACTTGTTCACAAACCCGCTCGTTCAGCCTATCAGTCTTTGATGTGCACTATAAAGTTATAAAATGGTGCATTGTACCACAAAAAATACAGTAAAAACCCGCTAACTCGAACTGCTAGGGATCATGTTAATAGTTCGAGGAATACGGGATATTCGAGAAATCAGAGACTAGGCGTAGACCCTATGTATTTATCGTACGTATTATACACTATATTCACTGAATGCCTTCTTAGAAATAGAAATACCAAATTTAATCATTTGTTGTCTCAGATTCCTTATACAGTGTACATGTATATTGTGAAGTAACTATACTGAAAAAGGGGTATTGCATTATAAAGCTGTGCATCTGAACAAAATCTCTGGATTCTGAGTGAAAAAAAAAACATCAAAAAAGATAAAAACTATGTAGATGGATTGGAGTTATAAGTATATATATATATAGCAATTTGCATTTTTATTCTTCATCGAAACTTATTTAGTTATGTAGCATATACAGTGCACCTCTAACACAATAATATTATTTTATAATGCACAAATGATGGAGAATGGACTGGATGGAAATTGGCATTGTTGTAATATAGTTTATATAATATATATGTTAATACGATAACTTCAACAGCAGCAATTTTAGACTGAAAATATAATTTGTAAGTTTTACTGTAACTCCACTCATAAACTATATATATATACCTATTTGGTAAAATTGGGTTTTGATCCCCATCAGTGGATGGCTATTATGTTATATACATATGGACTGTGAGCCTGTAGCTGTTGGGGGAATAAGCTCAATTTGGCAAAATGGGCATATCTATATATGTCTTACCACAAAAATTCAATTATCTCTTAAGAAGTTACTTTCGTCCAATCATGCAATAATCAAAACAATCTAAGAAGATACCTCCCTTCTTATTATATAATTCATATTTGTTGTATGTAAATATGTTTAAGTTTGTTTACCTGTTTTATGTAAGGAGAGGACTTATATAGGCTTTGTCTGATGTCCAATCCTATATTGATATTAACATCTGTCAATAAAATATGTTGAAATTGAAATTGAATAGCAATTTGCATATGATTACATCGAAACCTCACCCTGCAAACGAAGAAGCCATTACCCCAAATGACATACAGTTGATGCATTAGAGCCTACAGAAAAAGACAAGGTATCGAGAAGATATCAAAAAGAAATCATAGATATGGAAACTTCGATTTGTTCATATTAACAATATTATGAGCAAATTAAAAAAAATGATCAGGACTTATATCCCGATTGATTCAACAAAGCCAAGCATAATTATAAGTCGGGGTCAGATTGTGGACTCTATTGTCTTATTCCAATGTTGTAATCTCCCCTGTTAAATTCGGAGGATTTTTTGAAATTCAAAAATGAATCTAGTTAACAGACATGCCTATTACTAAATCTGAGTCACAGATGATTAAAGATGATAATTTAACAAACCTAACAAATGACGACGATTTCTTATTTTATAACATCATCCCTTTTCGGTGATCTTAAAATAAAGGTATTTGACATGGTTGTCCTCCAGTCGTGGTCACTTATATAATTTGTGTTTACGTAAAGGTCAGATAAATTTTGACCCCTTGTAAGGGAATGGACATCTCCGGTCAATAAATTAGAGATAAGGCAGTGTCCATCGTCACTTTGGTCAAGAACAATTCACGATGAAGGTTGCCCTGTTCCTTTGCTTTGCTGTCGGCACGGTGCTCACTCAAGTTCCTACTCCTTGTCGTAAGTATTTCCATCAAACAACCAATTAATACAAAATTTGACGAAAAATGTTTGCATTATAAAGAGCACTTTGTTTATTACAAAAAAACTTCTTCAAATTCCCTTTGTATGGTTCCTATTCGGCGATATGTAGTTAACAAATATGTTATGTTATATATATAAAAGAAATGATATATATTCCAATTGTCCTCAATCAAATAATATTTTGTGTATGTAAATAATGATCTGTATTATTTATTTTCATAAGAATCGCCTCCACAATGGGAAGGAAGGGAACTAAGAGTAAGTAGCAAGCTATCATACGGAATGAATATATACAATCGTCACCAAATGCCCAGAAAGTTCCTCGGGGAAACAAACAATGGGTGCATATGCTATGTTTTGTACCATATTTTTACCGAAAAGTAACAGTTTTGAATAAATGTACATGTCTGCCTCAAGATATGTTTTTTAAAAGCGAATTAATAGCGTTGAAGAGGATATTTTCATTCTCTGTCCATTGACTGTTGCCTGGTATTTATGTCTGCGAAACTGAAAGTTTGAATAACAAAACTCTAAGAATATTCGCAAATGGTAGCAGGAATAATTGGACGGATAAAACATTTCCTTGAAATCGCTTATTTTTCCACCCTGAACTTTGAGCCACATCACATCCGAAATAAAACGTAACAAGTGTACAAAAACTGCATTTTAGCTAAACCTTTTCAGTCCGAAAAGTGCTGAAATAGGATAATCCCTTACATTTACACGTTACCAATATATGGTTTATACCGAGCATGTGCTAGTTTGTAATATTTTGTATTTCAATAGGTTGATTACAGTCAAAAGTACGAGGAATACCGCCGAATCTTCTACGATGAGACCAACAAGCGTGTCCGTACCATTGCGGAAGTGGAGTTCAACAGCACCAGGGATTTCTACGATGTCCTTGACCTCTACGCCACGGTAATAACCTGTATGGTGTAGTTAATGTGATTTAATAATAGTGAAAAAATAACCTTATCACCTGGTCGGTGCTATTAAATAAATTATGTATTGTTAATCCAGATATATCGGATCCACTTGGACGAACACTTCACAGATAAATTATACAATTATTGTTACTCGGAACGAAAATGAAACTTACTATTTCGATCCGGAAATAACATTACTTTTCAAAATGATCATTGTTGTGATTTCATTCTATAATATCTAACGTAAGGTATATTATCCGGGCACGTTTTTGTAGGACATTACATATGAAGTAAGATAGCTTTATCAAAACAAAGAGAGGGCCGCGTCTTTTTCTTAATTTTTTTTCTTATTCTGATTAACAAAATTAGTTCAAAAAGTTTCTAGCAAGAGGAAATGCTGTAGTTTTCAGTGTTAATGACTTTAGCATTCACTGTTTAACTGCGTGTTTACAGAACCAGCGGTACAGCATCAATATGAGGACCCGTCAGTGCAATACGTCCATGATAGACAGGCCTTTCCGCTACCGAGGTGTCCACCCAGACGCCAAATTCGAACAGCTGTTGTCACTTGGACTCACCGGATACCCCGGAGAGAGCATCCAATTGGCTATCTTCTCTGCCAATGAGACCGATGGTAAACAGAGTTTCCTTTCCGAGGAATTTACGAGGAATTTAGATAAAACATAAGGAAAACCATAATAATCATAATGTATTTTCAAGCGAGCATTGCCTCAAATAACTAACACATTTCTAGAAGTGTTTTCTATAAACGGTTAAATGTGGTACAGTAAATCAGTATGTTTAGAATACAAATCACAGAATAAAGTAAATGTTTATTCATAGAACTTTAATACTGTAAATATAACATTAATTGTCCTTTTCTATTTGTCCCAGAATTCTACACCGGAACCGTTGCTTATCCAGCATGTATCCCTGTCACCAACATCCACATCACACAGAAATATGGTTTTGAGCACAATGAGTAAGATTCTCTAAATATTCTGTGATATATTGGCATCTGATGCCATCATAAGCTCCTCTAGATATTCTGTAATATTTTGTTATCTGATGCCATTTTAAGCTTCTCTAGATATTCTGTGATATATTTGGTGTCATCTGATGTCATCATAAGATTCTCTCGATATTCTGTAATATTTTGTTATCTGATGCCATTTTAAGCTTCTCTAGATATTCTGTTATATATTTGGTGTCATCTGATGCCATCATAAGATTTACAAACTTACCAAAATTAAATATGAACTCGAATTACTTTTCATATCTGTGTGTATTCAACATACGATACGGATGTTGATATTTCTGATGAAATATGTATTTACATAACTTTCGGTATAACCACGGATCGTTATGAATACATGTTCTGACTACTTGAACGGTTAAGGATGACTTCCGAACGACTTTCAATGTTAAAGCATCAGTCATAATGAAAAAAAATATACGAATAAATGCATTCTATTTCAAATCGTGGGGATGGAAGGAAACTTTTACAAGAATAAAGAACGACTCATCCTTAGAAAACTTTGTGTGGAAGACATTTCAAAAATTGTATAAAACTCTTTACTCGGTGCATCTTCTTTACCAATGTTCGGACATTTTAAATTTTATTTTGCCGCATTTGAAAGAAGTTAAGAATGTATCTGATATTATACTAGCGAAAAAGAAACGCATGTTTATTTTCGATATTTATTGTTTTACATGATTCTTTGAGGATGCGTTCATGGTGTTGAATTCTCGATTATTTCATCATTACTGAATACATTTTTATGATTTTTGTTGCCGTATCACAGACAGTGTTTACGTGAGTACTGTTATAACAAGGGTACCCCACGCCGTTTCCTGATCCAAATCAGTAGAGGACGGGCACCATCAGTCTTTATCTCCTTGACATTGAACCCATCAAGGTGTTTATTGCCCTTTGATGGATATTGTTCCGCCCTGAATAAGGGCCTGTGTGTGTTGAGCGATGTTGACGCACTTCGTAACGTTAGGCTACGTTTATGGTTAATAAGAAGAATGTGTGGTCTCAAGACCTGATCACGATATCTTACTGCTGTATGTTTATCGACGATAACCACGAGAGGTGTTTCACACCCTGAGTGATCCCTACCCATACCATAACAGATCCGCCACAGAATCTGTCGCTTTTCGTTACGCAAGAATTTCACGAGACTCGTCAGTAAACAACACGTGTTTCCAATGAGCCAGACAAAACCGATTTTAATCATTCTTTGACGCACTGGCAGAGCATGAGTGCTGACGAGTTGCCGTCTCCGTCGCCGCCTGAAATCAGTTACGGAGGTGTAAGAGACGCAATGCACAGGCGTCCGCTCCAGGGACGGCCGCCTAATATCCCTGTGACTCTGAGACGCCCAATTACACGGGATATTGTTGTCTTATGTATATCATATTGCTGAGCTACATGACGGTGCAAATACCCCTACATTATTAGAACAATTGCCCTACCCCGATCGACTTCAATCAATCACGGTACAATCGATTCGAAAAGAAATGTTGTGTAAAAGATCTTTGCTGTTCCAATGTTTGATTTCGAATGATTAACTAGCATATATGGTGCAAGAGTACCGGGTATGCACGCTTTCTCGAGAAATCTGCTGAAAGCTGAATTCGACTGAATTTTAACTGAAGAACATTTCCATAGTGCACGGTGGAAGCTGAGTGTGAAATTGAATTGAATTTAGACCAAGTTTCTAAACCGAACGCTGGTATATCTTTATCGACAAAACTTTTTTCAAACTGACTAATACCGAAAAGCTTTTCATGAGGCTTCAATAAATGATTGGCTTGTTTATCTATTCAATAAAACAATTTCTCTTTTCAGCTATTTCGACATCACTGCCGGAATTTCCGACCCGATGGCTTTCGTTCCTCCACCAGAGTGCACGAAATCATAGATAGCTATGTTTATGTAATTGTATTTATCTATTAAAAAAAAAGACAAAATACTGACGTTATGTGCGTGCCTTTGTTGTCTGTCCTATCTACGTTTATTTAAAGAGAATGTTATGATACTCATATAATAAACATGTAATTAATACCTCAATATGAAGTAATAAAAGCTGTTTTTAAACGTATTGCAATTCTTAATGATTACATACGTAGTGGAAATACTGAATAAATTACTTGTATTTATATTTATATCAATATTAATAAAGACAAAACAATATATAACGATATCTGACTAGACAATAGCTAATCATTCTCTCTGAGAACAAGCCTACCAATCTGTAAGAAAACAAATTCAAAATTAAATATTTGACGTCGGTCGCAAAATGTCAACTAAAGCAAGATTTGTCGATAAGAATCTTCATAAAACAAGATTTGTCGATAAGAATCTTCATAAAACAAGATTTGTCGATAAGAATCTTCATAAAACAAGATTTGTCGATAAGAATCTTCATAAAACAAGATTTGTCGATAAGCCTCTTCATAAAACAAGATTAAAAACAAATCGCAAGCGACTGCTGCTTCCTCGACTGCGTCTGCCGTATTTGTGTAATTCAGAAGTCAAATGCAGGTAAATTAGATAAACTCCACGTGGTCGGGTACGAGTGTAAAACTGCTGTTATTATACACAAAAGGGTAAGGGGAATAAACTAATAACTTTTCTGTACGGAATTATAAGTGATGAAGAAATGAAATGATGGAGATATTGGTATAATCGTACGTAAAACCCTGTCTGCTTCATTGACGAAACCACAATACAAACCAGGGTCAAATCCAGGAAATGTTACGTCCTCAAAATAAGAAACTGGGTTGCTTATTCATATTTGTTCTGGCCTAAATCAAAGTATTGTTTGTTTGCCCTCACCTCGCACGATTCATAATATTTCATTGTATTTCCGTTTTTTTTATGAAACCACCTACACCTAGTCTGACGCATCAAGTCAGAATCATGTAAGTGTTTAGTATTAATGTGAGCATATCTAAAAACGTTTGTTTGACTTGGATCTCGCTTTAGTTAAAATGGAAATCTCTGTCGCCTCATCAGTAAAAGAAAGATGGTAATTTCCATCAAATTATTTGAAAAAAAATAACGAATTTAAAAGACACTTGAACAGATCATTTTTTGTTCAATTTAGCAGAGGTAAGAGTAGATATTTAACTCCATAGGCGATGCTTTCTTTATATTAAAGCAGAGTGTCAGTCAGATTCACGTACATAGTGGAAACTTTTGAAAGATTTGCAAGGCGACCATGTATTTCATAACTGAGTGAGCCTTATCAAAACATTAAAAATATACTTATTATACTTGTTTGATATCTGCACCTCTTTTGGATTTCATAAAAAAAAAACCTTTTGATTAAACAGTTTTTTGGAAGATCTTCACAATTCTGAATAAACGTTTTTCCGAAGCTATACATAACTGTAAGATCAGTGAAAATTATAAAATACTAACAAAACCATTTTTTAAAAAAGTAATGAGGATATCGATCACATATAAATTTTGATTACACTCAATCATAAAAAGACTTAATTTTTCTCATGTTTGTTGAACGTGAAACTGACGTTAAAAAGATTAATTTGCTTTTCCGTCTCATAGCTGCTCCCTATTTGTTGAAATGGACGAAGTTAAGATATACAAATACACTTTAGAATATGAAAGATCCTGAAGAGTACGGATACTTTGCTGCTTGTTAAGCTATTTATAAGGACCAAACGAAGCCTGAATGTTCATCTCAGATAAGACATAAAAAAACTAAGATAAACATGAATAGTACATAAACTTATATGCAACATGTCTCTTAGGAAAGAATAATAAACTTATAATTGATCAAAGATTGAAGCAACCTACCTTCGGAAACTTTTCGTATGACTGTTTTCTTTATTTTTGTCCATTTATACTAAATCCTGTTCCTATATATGGCATACTCTTCACCATGTTGAAGTAGGTCATTAATAAGAACATACTGAAGATACAGATATGTTTCATCTACAACATAAACCCCCCTCTCCCGCCTCTTTAAGAGAGTACCGTGTAGCACTGTACCATCGACAACATAAACCCCCTCTCCCACCTCTTTAAGAGAGTACCGTGTAGCACTGTACCATCGACAACATAAACCCCCTCTCCCCCCTCTTTAAGGGAGTACCGTGTAGCACTGTACCATCGACAACATAACCCCCCTCTCCCACCTCTTTAAGGGAGTACCGTGTAGCACTGTACCATCAAAGAGAGTTTAATATTCTAATACATCTTTCATATAGGCAATGTTTCTTTGCAATTTCAGAGAGAAACAATGCCATTTATCATGCGATGTACTTTATTATATATTCTCAGGTAGCACCTACCTGTAGCTTAGATCAATCCTGGTTGTTACAGTAGTACAAGTAGGCATACTGAATGTTACACTAACAGTCATAATTTCGCAAATATGATGTATAGCGTAGCTTATTAACAATACTCTGCGCTAATTTCAAATTAAGGAATGTTTATTTCTTCAAACAGTTGTATTATTTAAGTATATCAAACACGCAGTAAATGCCATATCACAATGTATGTATTATGCAGTGAAATTAAATATATGTATACAAGTATATATGTTAAGTACCGTAATTCAAGAATCAAGGATGATATGTATATTTGTGTGTTTGTGGGTTTCATAATGCAGATATGAAATATATGTACAATTAATTGTTAAGAGTCAATTAAACATGACATTTTTGATAGGAATTACTTTAATCAAATATACCACAGTTACTTCAGATCAAACATTATGCAATGTTTTAATGTTACGACATATATGACAATTCACTATAAACACACAATGTAGTATTATTGAGAGACAGGCAAAGTATTTCCCAATCCGACGGTGGTGGTCTATTTATACCTTTCGGACGATAAGATAAGGACAGTGCCGACCAACTATTGACCCCCCAGACGTATAATAGGAACCAGTTACCACTAGATTTCACTTCGGTCAATATTCCTCAACGACATGAAGGCCGCTATTCTCCTCTGCCTCGCCATTGGCGCCGTCGTCGGACAAATTCCGTCCCCTTGCAGTAAGTATATGTCACGTAATGTTTTGTCTTGTTCTGTCTATATGAATAACAGTTGTATCAAGTTTGACAAAAATATGTTTTAGTTTAAATCATACCGAGACATTTTTTTAAAGTTCTAGAGTGATCAGTTGCCCTGTACTTCATATGGTATTCTAGTTATATGTAGAGGGATAATAATCAATTGTTCCCTGTCTTCATAAAACACTACCTGTTACGAGAACGTTAAATATTAAGAACTTATATCATTCAGTTGTTTTGGCTTTTAACTGTAGTATATAATTGTTTTGTCTTCATTGTAAATTCCATATTGGTATCGAGTGTTACATGACAATACCTTTTACCTAAATCCACGTGATAGATAGTATTTTCTGTGCATAGTGTTACAATGACAACTGGCTACATCTGTAAATAATCTTTTACGGATCAAAATAAACTACAGGCGTTTGTTCATACATATAACAATAATGACAAGCTCGTATGTGATATATACCATGTATAATTACATAATTATATTGCATTGCAGACTCCCCACCCCAATGGGAAGGGCGAGAGGTTAGGGTGAGTACATTTCAATTAGTATCTTATTGACAAACATAATTTAACCGTAAAACCGTAAGCATTACGTTTATTTTATTCAACAAATTTACATATATGAGTATGCTCAGTACCACGAAATCCATCAACCTTGTGATGTTTTTGAGTATGTAAACTGTGTAATGTGTTGACTATTCAGATTGATTACAGTCAAAAGTATGAGGAGAGGAGGAGACTGTTTTACGACCAGACAAACATGAGGACCCACACAATGGCTGAGGTCGAATTAAACAGCACACGCGAGTTTTATGACGTCATCATGCTATTTAATGAGGTAATCAGCATTGTTAAACGATTTGCTGTATAGGTTTGTAGTTTCAGAGATTCGTTCTTTTTTATTTCTATTTGCAGAAGAAGAATAAAATTAGATACCTCTGAAATAAGATTTGAAAAGATATTGATAATTTGATAACAAAATATGATTTTGTTCAAAATACTATCTCAATAAAAAGAGGAAAAGAGATATGTTATTTTTAGCCCTAATGACTTGTCCAAATTTTCGTTTTGAAAACCCTCGCAGACTAAGCACCTTATCCGTTGAACAACCAGTTGTTAGTTCAAAAAGGAAAACTGTTTCATTTGCTTACTATTACACAGAGGAAGATGTACAGCTTGAACAGGAGGACACAGCAATGTAACGTTACAGCTATCGAACCCGATAGGTCTTTCCACTACCGCGGTGTCCACCCCAACGCCAGATTCGAAACAATCATGTCATTGGGAGCAGCTGGATTCCCAGGCGAGAATATCCAGGTGGAGGTCTTCTCCGCTAACGAGACTAACGGTAAGGGAACAGAAATGTATTGATGATAACATCGAGATCAATTGTTACAAGAAAACATCTTATTTGTATTTTAATGCATTTCTGCTTTTGAGCAATCAGTTAAAAATATCAACATGAAGATACAAATACAGCCAAAGTTTACTAGTAGTAACCATTTGCACAGAAAATGAGATGTAAAATTTAATGTAGACAGGTATATTACTTACCGAACAATTCCAATCGTTTATGTTCGTGCGCTATATGTTCAGTAAAGAATGATAACTGACGATCACCATCTCCGATATAAATCTGAAAAATTCTATGTTTTGCTCGTTTCGTGGAGAGGATGAAATAAAATTATAAAAAAAATTCAATGAAATGAATTTTTGTTCATAAATTCGGAAAACAGACCGTTTTCGGTGCTATAATGTTTTAGTAAGTTCGCCAACATTTGATATATCGCAATCTCTTTTACTACATGTATTGATGTTATAAAAAGAATCAAATATTTGCAGAAGATCAGTCAATAATAGAACAATTGTTTTAACCTTGAAATAAAGTGCTATGTCCGGTACATGTGATATTAATAAGATTTATAAAATCTTTATGTAAAGTACATTTAAACTGTGACGTTACTGAAATATCTTTTACCAATAGATTATTACACTGGATTGGTTACCTCCCCTGGTTGTATTCCTGTTACTAATTTCCATTTGTCTCAGAAGTACGGATTTGAGCATTCAAAGTAAGTATTAGTATTACATTAATGATTATCTGAACATGGTAAAATCTAAATCGAAAATGTGAAAACAAATATTTATGAAATTGTGTTAAATACAGAATTTGATTTTTTTTCAATTTAGACATAGGCAGTGTAGCATTGAACCTATTTATGATATACATATATATTATTTTGCTAGCTAAGAGTTTTTTCAAACAATCCTTTTTTCCATTTCTAAATAAAACGTTAAAAAAAGAAATTTAAGTAATGTAATATATGAGGTTTCCCTGTAATCATACACTGAATATTGTATGTTATTTCTTATTCAGCTATTTCGACATCACAATTGGTATTTCTGAACCTACGGCCTTCGTCCCACCACCAAACTGCAAGCCACCACCATCATAGGTCTAAGATACAATAAAATTACTAAAAATACAGTGTGACTTTGTTATCAATATACTGTACTGGAAGTCAGCACGGGGAAATCCTTTTATTTGTGTGTTAACATGACATATGTTTTTTTTTTATTTACCTTTACTGTAAGCCAGGGTTGTCTAATATACTAACATTCCAAAAGGTGATCGGAATCAAATACAAATATCTAAATTTCGACCAGTCAGAAGCTACTCCTACAATTAGTTTAAACAGAAATTCCTATTGGCGTCCATAGTTTCAGAACTCAACTACGTACCTAATTGGACTGAATTTTGACAATATCGACACATCGAAAAAACGACTTTTAGTAGTCATGTTATTCAATTAGGATAAGGACAAAGCATTACGTTCACCATGTCATAGAAATAAAACAATCTAAATTTCAACCAATCAGAAGGAAATAAATGATGGTCACATTGTAAAATCAGGGATTCAGGTATGTGGTGTCGGAAGTGACGGAAACTACATAATACCAAACTGAACAAAATAAGATAATATTGAAATTCCGTTCAAGTCATCAAAATGAGGAAAATACTTACTCATATTTGTTCTGGCCTAAATCAAAATATTGTTTGTTTGCCCTCACCTCGATCGATTCATAATATTTCATCGTAATTTCGTTTTTTTATGAAACCACCTACACCTAGTCTGACGTATCAAGTCAGAATCATGTAAGTGTTTAGTATTAAGGTGAGCATATCTAAAAACGTTTGTTTGACTTGGATCTCGCTCTAGTTAAAATGGAAATCTCTGTCGCCTCATCAGTAAAAGAAAGGTGGTAATTTTCATAAAACTATTTGACAAAATAACGAATTTAAAGACACTTGAACAGATAATTTTTTGTTCAATTTAGCGGAGGTAAGAGTAAATATTTAACTCCATATGCGATGCTTTCTTTATATTAAAGCAGAGTGTCAGTCAGATTCACGTAAATAGTGGAAGATTTGCAAGGCGGCCATGGATTTCATAACTGAGTGAGCCTTATCAAAACATTAAAAATAGGCTTATCATACATTTTTTTTTATATCTGCACCTCTTTTGGATTTCATAAAAAAAACTACTTTTGATTGAACAGGTTTTTTTTGAAGATCTACATAATTGTAAGATCCGTGAAAATTGTAAAATACTAACAAAATCATTTTAAAAATGTAATGAGGATATCGATCACATATAAATGATGATTACACTCAATCAAAAAAAGTCTTACTTTTTATCATGTTTGTTGAATGTATAACTAAAGTTAAAAAGATTAACTTGCTTTCTCGTCTCATGGCTGCTCCCTATTTGTTGAAATGGACGAAGTTAAGATACACAAATACACTTTAGTAAAAAAAGATCCTGAATAGTACGGATAATTTACTGCTTGTTAAGCTATTTATAAGGACCAAACGAAGCTTGAATGTTCATCTCAGATAAGAAATAAAAAACAAAGATAAACAGGAATAGTACACAGTACAAAGAGAAACAATGCCATTTTATCATGCGATGCACTTTTATTTATATTCTCAGGTAGCTCCTACATGTAGCTTAGATCAATCCTGGTTGCTACAGTAGGAATACTGAATGTTACACTAACAGTCATAATTTCGCAAATATGATGTAAAGCGTAGCTTATTAATAATACTCAGCGCTGATTTCAAATTAAGGTATGTTTATTCTTCAAACAGTTGTATTAATTAATTACATCAAACACGCTGTAAATGCCATACCACAATGTAAGTAGTATGCAGTGAAATTAAATATATGTATACAAGTATATATGTTAAGTACCGTAATTCAAGAATCAAGGATGATATGTATATTTGTGTGTTTGTGGGTTTCATAATGCAGATATGAAATATATGTACAATTAATTGTAAGGAGTCAATTAATCATGACGTTGTTGATAGGAATTACTTTAATCAAATATACCACAGTTACTTCAGATTAAACATTATGCAATGTTTTAATGTTACGACATATATGACAATACAATATAAACACACAATGTAGTGTTATTGCGAGACAGGCAAAGTATTTCCCAATCCGCCGGTGGTGGTCTATTAATACCTTTCGGACGATAAGATAAGGACAGTGCCGACCAACTATTGGCCCCCTAGAGTATAATAGGAACCAGTTACCACTAGATTTCACTTCGGTCAATATTCCTCAACGACATGAGGGCCGCTATTCTCCTCTGCCTCGCCATTGGCGCCGTCGTCGGACAAATTCCGTCCCCTTGCAGTAAGTATATGTCACGTAATGTTTTGTTCTAGAGTGACTAGTTTCCCTCTACTTCATTATATGTGGAGGGATCAGAATCAATTATTTTCCCTCCTCATAAAACACTACCTGTAACGAGAACGTTAATATTAAGAACTTATATCATTCAGTTGTTTTGGCTTTTAACTGTAGTATATAATTGTTTTGTCGTCATTGTAAATTCCATATTGGTATCGAGTGTTACGTGACAATACCTTTTACCTAAATCCACGTGAGAAGTAGTATTGTCTGTGCGTAGTGTTACAATGACAACTGGCTACATCTGTAAATAATCTGTTACGGATCAAAATAAACTACAGCCGTTTGTTCATACATATAACAATAATGACAAGCTCGTATTTGATATATACCATGTATAATTACATAATTATATTGCATTGCAGACTCCCCACCCCAATGGGAAGGGCGAGAGGTTAGGGTGAGTACATTTCAATTAGTATCTTATTGACAAACATAATTTAACCGTAAAACCGTAAGCATTACGTTTATTTTATTCAACAAATTTACATATATGAGTATGCTCAGTACCACGAAATCCATCAACCTTGTGTATTTTGGGTATGTAAACAGTATAATGTGTTGACTATTCAGATTGATTACAGTCAAAAGTATGAGGAGAGGAGGAGACTGTTTTACGACCAGACAAACATGAGGATCCACACAATGGCTGAGGTCGAATTAAACAGCACTCGCGAGTTTTATGACGTCATCATGTTATTTAATGAGGTAATCAACATTGTTAAGCGATTTGCTCTATAGGTTTGTAGTTTCAGAGATTCGTTCTTTTTTTTATTTCTATTTGCAGAAAAAGAATAAAAATTAGATACCTCTGAAATAAGATTTGAAAATTTACCGATATTTAATAACAAAATATGATTTTGTTCAAAATACAATCTCACTAAAAAGAGGAAGAGAGACATGCTATTTTTAACCCTAATTTGTCCAAATTTTCGTTTTGAAAACCCTCGCAGACTAAGCACCTTATCCGTTCAACAACCAGTTGTTAGTTAAAATAGTGAGACAGTTTCATTTGCTTACTATTTCACAGAAGAAGATGTACAGCTTGAACAGGAGGACACAGCAATGTAACGTCACAGCTATCGAACCTGATAGGTCATTTCCCCACCGCGGTGTCCACCCCGATGCCAGATTCGAGACAATCTTGTCATTAGGAGCACCTGGATTCCCAGGCGAGAATATCCAGGTGGAGGTCTTCTCCGCTAACGAAACTAACGGTAAGGGAACATAAATTTATTAATGATAACATCGAGATCAATTGTAACAAGAAAACATCTTATTTGTATTTTAATGCATTTCTCCTTTTGAGAAATCTGTAAAATATATCAACAGGAAGATATAAATACAGCCAATGTTTAATAATAGTAACCATTTGCACAGAAATGAGATGAGGGGTAGAACTTAATGTACACAGGTATATCACTGACCGAACAATTCCAATCATTTATGTTTGTAAGCTACATGTTCAGTAAAGAATGATAACTGACGATCACGATCCCAGATTAAATATTCTAAAAGTTTCATTGTTTTGCTCGTTTCGTGGAGAGGATGAAATAAAATTATAAAGAAATTCAATGAAATGAATTTTTGTTCATAACTTTCGGAACAGACCGTTTTCGGTGTTATAATGTTTTAGTAAGTTCGCCAACATTTGATATATCGCAATCTCTTTTACTACATGTATTGATGTTATAAAAAGAATCAAATATTTGCAGAAGATCAGTCAATAATAGAACAATTGTTTTAACCTTGAAATAAAGTGCTATGTCCGGTACATGTGATATTAATTGGATTTGTAAGATCATTATGTAAAGTACATTTAAACTGTGACGTTACTGAACTATCTTTTACCAATAGAATATTACACTGGATGGGTTACCTCCCCTGGTTGTATTCCCGTTACTAATTTCCATTTGTCCCAGAAGTACGGATTTGAGCATTCAAAGTAAGTATTAGTATTGTATTAATGATTATCTGAACATGGAAAAATCTAAATTGAAAATGTGAAAACAAATATTTAGTGTAGCATTGAACCTATTTATGATATACATATATAGTATTTTGCTAGCTAAGAGTTTTTTCAAACTATCATTTTTTCCTTTTCTAAATAAAAGCTTAAAAAGTTCAAATAAAGAAATTTAAATAGTGTAATGTATGAGGTTTCCCTGTAATCATACACTGAATATTGTATGTTATTTCTTATTCAGCTACTTCAACATCACAATTGGTATTTCTGATCCCTCAGCCTTCGTCCCACCACCAAACTGCAAGCCACCACCATCATAGGTCGAAGATACAATAAAATTACTAAAAATACAGTGTGACTTTGTTATCAATATACTGTACTGGAAGTCCGCACGGGAAATCCTTTTATTTGTGTGTTAACATGACATATAGTTTTTTTTCTTTTATTTACCTTTACTGTAAGCCAGGGTGGTCTAATATACTAACATTCCAAAAGGTGATCGGAATCAAATATCTAAATTTCGACCAGTCAGAAGCTACTCCTACAATTAGTTCAATCAGAAATTCCTATTGGCGTCCATAATTTCAGAATTCAACTACGTACCTAATTGGACTGAATTTTGACAATATCGACACATCGAAAAAAGGCTTTTAGTAATCATGTTATTCAATTAGGATAAGGACAAAGCATTACGTTCACCATGTCATAGCAATAAAACAATCTAAATTTCAACCAATCAGAAGGAAATAAATGATGGTCACATTGTAAAATCAGGGATTCAGGTATGTGGTATCGGAAGTGACGAAAACTACATAATACCAAACTGAACAAAATAAGATAATATTTAAATTTTGACCAATCAGAAGCTAGTGAATGGCAGACACATTAATTAATGAAGAAATTGAAAACGTAGTAATACTTGCGGTGTCATAATACCCCAACATACATATGTTTGATTATCATAGTGTGTGGAATCATCATAAATCGAAGACAATGGTGGCCGTTTTGGGTTGGAAGAAATGCCATTCAAATGAAAAGAAAACCATGAAATCCAGCTGTGAACTAAACGAGTGTATATGAAGAAAGTGTAACTGAATAAGTCTCAGCCAAGCAGCAGATGGTTATCATGAATGGTTGACCGTTAAATAAATAGCAAACAATAATATCTACACAAACTAACCATAATTCCGTTAGATTCTAAATACTATAGTACTTTGTGTGTGTGTGTGTGTGTGTGTGTGTGTGTGGTGGTGGTGGTGGTGGTGGGGGGGGGGGGGGGGGGGGGGGGGGGGGGGTGGGGTAATACCGTACAAGCTCATGGCGGAGGTCAGATGAGAAGGAAGAAGGGTGACAAGACGCGCAATCTAATTAGCATTTGAGAGACAAACTGAATATAACATGTCAAAAGATATAGTGAATAACACAGTGTCCAATAGAAGATCTTTCTTTTACACTTGCGCCAGTGGAATATCAGAGATATTGATTTATTGAAAAAACTTTTCATCGAATAGATGATAATATCGTCAATAATGTCAAAAGAACTCTGTAGCGTATGACAGATCACTTCAGAATTAAGTATTACTGGTGAAATATATAGTTCATACCACCACCAGTTCTTCCTTACATAGTATTGCAGAATAAATTGTATAATTAACAAGTGACTACTACAATCTTATTTATTTTTTTATTTTTGACATATATATACTACTTATAGCTTCAACTTAACAAAAACTATCCAATAGGTACTTATCACTTACACAATATGGTTTCTTAAGTGTTTTATGGTTGTTTTTGTCAGCGTCTGCCTATTCCATCCCCAATTTTAAGTTTGAATCAAGCACTTAACTTACTCTAACAATAAACATAATAATGACGAAATATATGGATCACGACCACATGACTAGAGTTATTTAAGCATTGAACGAACGGCTTTCAGTTGGCATTCATATTGACTATGAATGCCAACTGAAAGCCGTTCAATGGTTATATTTACCATCTGCAATTTTTTATTTGTCGTGCGATTTTTTTGTTGAAATTTTCAAATTCAAATTTCAGTTGGCAGTTCATAAGCTGGTGAACTCGCAACTGAATTTGTAGGGTTATATAGTGGCAGTGCCATACAATGGTAAATATAAGAAAATGATCTTTTTCATTTAAAGATCTCTGATTCTGATGCCGAATAGAGTGGATTATGGATGTATAAAACAGTACTGTTCTGTTATATGATATGCATTGACGTGTAGCAACATCAAGTTTCTATGTAGCCAACGTTTTTAGTAAATATCTTTAGTAAGATCTTACTTATCTTGTCGTAAATCAATGGTCCTTTTAATAAAATATTGATTATTTATTATTTAAGCTAGTTGTGCTATTGCTATTTTTAGTATCAAATACATTTCTTCAAACCCATACTCCAACTTATAAGCGATGCATATTGAACACCATCTTCGCTAGCCAAGGCTTCTGATTACGTTACACTACACGAACCCTTGGCGGATATAGTCGTGTTCAAACCGTCGCGCCCTGGAATCCCAGGGCATCCAATCAAATCGCGTTTTACACTCGGGCTTGGTTTCGCAGTAAACAAAAATTGCGGCACCCAGTACAGACCTACAATGTCGACTATGTCATGGCATTTTACCTATATACAGAGACATGCAATCTTTAGGGGAACATTCGCAGTGTTTGATAAATCTATTTAAGTCATTGATCACATATCTCATCGAAATGACACAAGCCTCCATGTGTGTTTGTTAACATCACAGATGAAGTAAATCGGTAACGCTCGTTTTGATTGGTCGAAAATTTCATGCGTGAAGGGTTGTAATTTCGAATCTCCGCTAGAGGGCCAGAACTGACGCCTATATCCGCCAAGGGTTCGTGTAGTGTAACGTAATCAGAAGCCTTGGCTAGCGAAGATGATTGAACACATGTTGGTTGTTTTCCATTTACTGTTTTGTGTTTTTAATTTAGCCCTTCACTGGTAAAATAAATACCAATATATTTAAATTTATAGCCTAAATTAAACAAAATAGTATTATTTTTTCCAGTCTAATTAACTCCACTAGCACAACCAATTTACAAATGCACTCATATCAATTAATTTTATTGCAAAACAAAATCAAAATTGATTGATGTCAACGAGTCAATTAGTGTTATACACTAAACAATAAGATTTTTTTTTCATTCAAGAGCCAGGTCCTGACATGGCATGAGTAAATAAAACATTATGTATAACACTAATGCATTGGTTAATTATTTTGAGAAGAAGAAGAAGAAGAAGAAGAAGAAGAAGAAGAAGAAGAAGAAGAAGAATCCAGGCATCAAGCCATAAACAATCCAACTTGTACTAAGGATCTCAGTATCCTTCCATGTCAACATAGTGGTGTACATTGATTTTTCCATTTATCTGGATCATAACAAGACGTAAAATGTTTTCTTCAGCATAGCAAAAATATAATTTTTTTTTTCTCCTTATCATATTATAGTTGCAGGCATTGAACATTCTTGTTTCATAGATAATTTGTAATCAAGTCATATTCATTTGAAAAGCATTCAATGCCCATTGTTACTTCCTCTTTTGGATCCAGCACCTTTGCCTCCATGTCTTTATCTGAACAAAGAAGCTAAGCCTTTAAAGTTCAGAAATAGTTTGCTTTTACATTGTACATTTGTTTTCAGTGTTTGACGCCACCCCACATGCCCCACTTCCTACCTTTATGTAGAATCTTGCTTCCTCACCCAACTGATTTGGGCAAGGCTTTTGATTCATTCAGAACAAGTACATATTTGAATGATTTACTTTCATTTCCCCCTTGCCCCAGTTTCGTAGATTCGGAACTCCTCGGGCAAATGAGTTAACGTTCTTGATCACAAAAACGCATTTGTGACCATGATTGGAAATTTGACAGCTCGCCTCGACAGCAGACGAATCACATAAGTCCAGGCAAAGAGAAAGCGGTAAATCAAACAATTGAAGTGGTTCGATAATAAAAAAAAATATGTTTTGAAAAAAACACAAACTGATATATACAAATGTACTTTGCTTTTCATGGGAAATGTGTAAAATAGACTTTTTACTTTATATGAATGATTTCATTTTTAATTCTTGTTTTAAAAGCATCTAAATGCAAACCTTATGCAACACAATACTGATGGTATGGGGAATGACCACATGACCTATTTACAAAAGGATTGTCTTCATCTCTGAATGCCCTGCAATGTTATATATGGTTGTGTGGTGGGAATCTCAACGGTTTAAAAAATACAAGAAGACGTTTATAGCAATATCCTCCGCTTAGTTCCAGAGAAAAGAAGTTTATAGCAATATATTTACATTCTATGCTGCATATGCCTATATGTCGTTAGTAAACCAAATTGTATTCATGAGACTGTATACTACAATTTACAGTGATTAGGTCAGTGTAGGAATACAAATCCAGGTGTTGTAGGTTAAAACAATGGCCGCCAGATACTTTCGGTCTAGAAAGTTTTCGAATACTAGCATTTATCTACATGAACCACCACAAAAAATAAAGCAACACAAGTTATGAGAGTAAAATTAATAATTAAAAAATGAAGTCGTCACAAAATCATTATAAGCGTTATTCTTGATCCATAATTAGTTATCAAATAGTTAATGTCGTCACACTCACAGGGGCTCGTTTTCGAATTTTAAGAAATGCTAGACACGAAAACATCAAAAGTCCAGCAAAAAGTTTTGTGAAAATCGGTAGTATCGACCATTGTTTCCGGTTGTGTATGCATACTGAATTTTAGTTTTGTGGTTGTTCACTAATGACAAAGGCCTACCTCAGTCCCTACTCCGAAAGTCGAGCCCCTGTGAAGTTGAACATCGTCTGCTGAGTTAGCGACACTGATGTGACTGGTTAGACTGGAATCTGTTCCGAACAAAATATCCTAAGAATCGTTTTCACCTA
The DNA here is from genome assembly GCF_902652985.1 of Pecten maximus. NCBI lineage: Eukaryota > Metazoa > Mollusca > Bivalvia > Pectinida > Pectinidae > Pecten > Pecten maximus. The sequence goes on from NC_047017.1 coordinate 47,768,634, forward strand.
CTGTCAAGGCGACTTTCATTTAGAATTTATGAGCTGATATTCCTCTGAAAATAACGTAAATCCAGTCGATAGAAACATAAGTGTTTCCAAGGAATCGAGTCTGGCCTGTACATAAACCCGTTCAACGCCGAATCACTTCTAAATGTTAACCCGTATATCATTGCGCCGAAAAACGGCTTTTATTTCAAACAATCAGAAATTATGCAATTCTGAACAATTTGACGATTTCAACAAACGTATATGAATATAAATATTTCATGTCGCCCTAACGGCCGATATTCTATTTATCTGTCACCCAAATTGTATTCACATCGACTGTATACTACCATTTGGTAACAGTTCAATGCTTAAGTATACTACAATTCACAGTGATTCGGTCAATGTACATGTATGAATACAGCTCCAGGTGATGAAGGTTGGAATATCAATGACTGATAGGCCTAGTTACTTTCGGCATAGTGAGCTTTCGAATGTTAAAATTTAATCATATAAACCATCACATAAAATAAAGCAACTTAAGTTATAACACTAACATTTTACTATAAAAGATGGTTTTCTCCTAATGTCAAGACACTTTCATTTAGAGTTTAAGAGCTGATATTCTTATGAAAATAACGTAAATTCAGTCGATAGAAACATAAGTGTTAGAAATATATAATGAAGCCAAATGTGTGCAAAAATAGTTTATGTCTATGCTATTAATGAGGGACTAAATTGTTCCTTCTGGAAGTTTCGGCTGTTCCGGTATTTTGACTTGAGTGACATGGTAAGCGGCAAATTTAAACGCGTTATAACCTGCAGTGGATAAAACTATCCTAATGAATATAATCAAAAGCGTTGAACTGTTACGAAATGGTAGTATACAGTTGAAATAGATACTAACGGGCGACATTCTATCTATTCTGCCACTTAAATTGAATTTATATCGACTGTACACTATTATTTGATAACGGTTCAATGCTTAAATAGTAAAAATTGCTCCCTTTTGGCCCACCCCTCTGCAATCTGTGGGTCAACCCAGCCGTTGCTTTTTTAATCTTTTTTACTTACAGATGTTAAAGTCAAATTAGGTTAAATTCCAATTAGTAATCAAGAAGACATTGTTTTTGTTAAATTGTTGATAGGACGGACCGTCGGACGGACGATGGACGACGGACGCCACGGTATGGTATAACACCATGGTCCTTCGGACCGGATGAGCTAAAAAGTACCCAACCGTTGGTTTGCCGAGCAATTTTTAGTTCGTAAATAGAATATTTCTTCACGATGCGCAAAAACGTTCCAATTCTGATATAGATAACACTTTTATATTATTCTTACAAAATACCATCTGCCTGTAGTTGCGACAGTTAGTGCCATCGTAGCCTGGCATGACTTTCCGTAGATAACAGATGTCATCGTAAACCGTTATCTCTACAAGGTTATTGTCAAGGTCATTCACACCTATCATTTATGATGTTTAAAGTAATTGGTGTATTGGGAAAGAACTGGAGTGCTTTTCTAATGGCAAACAAGTGCATAAAAAAGTATCGTTCTGAAAAATATTGAATATCGCAGAGTAGTGGCAATGTTCCTGTTGAAGGACTGTAAAAGACATACTGGATATTAGAATCTTCCAACATTAATTTGGGGGTGCGATACAGTTTAACAAAAATGAACGAAACTGTATTGTGAAGTTGTTTTATCCTTCTAGGACTCGTCATTGAGGCTAAGGACCTGACAAGTTGATCACACAAGTCACTTCAACTCGAAACCGATCAAAAGAAATGTCCTTGTCTGTATAGGAAGGAGCAAAAATAAACATAATTTTTATAAAAACGTTAAGTATGTTTTATAAAAACGTTAAGTATTAAGTATATTCTAAACCATGCCGCAATTCAAATCAATTTATAATTGACAAACAAGTTACTATAAACCTCGGGGACGAAAACTTCCACCAGCAGTATCTAACACCTGCAATCTCAAAGCATTGTACAAAAGCAACACAAGGTATAATACATACAAGACTTTAAAAGAGAAATGAATATTTGATAGAGTAGAACCAAAATGAATAAAACTGCACCATACAGCAGTCCTTCTAGGACTCGTCAGTGATGCTAGGGACATAATACAGCTGTTTGGTCCTTCTAGGGCTCGTCAGTGATGCTAGGGACATGATACCTTCTAGGGCTCGTCAGTGATGTTGGGGACATCATACAGCTGTTTGGTCCTTCTAGGCCTCGTCAGTGATGTTAGGGACATCATACAGCTGTTTGATCCTTCTAGGACTCGTCAGTGATGTTAGGGACATCATACAGCTGTTCCGTCCTTCTAGGACTCGTCAGTGATGTTAGGGACATCATACAGCAGTTTCGTCCTTCTAGGACTCACAGTGATGGACATGAAGTTATTATTGGAGGCGACTAGACTCGAAACAGATCAAAGGGAATATCAAAATCTGAAACATGTATATGACGATAGGTAACACTTGGTACATTGAATGATGATGTGCCTTTGTTCTGATATGGATCATAGTGTTATGATATATGTGTATAATTTCGGTGAAAATATAATAACACAACGACAGAACTATGTTTTACGAAGTAAAATAATCAATTAAAAGTCAATTCAGAATGTAAATTAGTGCCCAAGTTTGTGTAACAATAATAAAGCCAACTTTCAATTTGACTAACCTTATAATAGTAATACTTAAAACAATGTGTATTGTGGCGGCCTCATATTGGTTAACAGACATGTAAGTTGGGCAGTTGTTCCTAGGATTATGAGTACGGTATACTGTAATTACTACAAGGAGGTAAACTTGTTTAAATTCAAGTGACTATATTTTACTACCTACATTCTTATATCGTAGTTTCGATGGTCCTTTCCATTCATTCCTGTGGTCCATCTTTTATTTGGGTCACAAGCATTGACAATTCATGTATTAAACAAACATTATATTAAAATGGAGGAAACAGGTTCTTACATTTGTTTTTTTGTTATAGTTGAAAGCGATTGGTCCATACTATACTATGTATCCAGATTCGGGTTTTCTACATACCAAAGACCTGCATTGTTCCATTATAGGTTTAACTAAGGCATGGCACACTTTCACGATAACTGTCGGTCACTGATAAGATGGGCTGCTATATGAGGTACCAAGTCGTCAGTCTAGTTTCTGTCTAATTCTCACGGCGACATGAAGGTGACTCTAGTTTTCCTCTCGGTGGTGGGAGCGGTGTTCGGACAGGTACCCGTACCATGCAGTAAGTACTGACAGAATCTCTTGTTGTAAATGTTATATCATTTGACTAAATAGATAATACATCTCTGACAAAGAGTAATTATAATCGACTTTTGTTCAATATTAAACGTTCCATATTTCACACTATTACAATACCACAAAAGTTTATCTTCTAAATTTAAAGTGAAAAAAAAAAAATTAATTGAATCCCGAAGAAATTCTATTATGTTGCTCTTTTACATTTGGCACGTACTTTTTAATTTTTGTATAAACATTTAAGGATTGTACCTCATTTTGACTGCGTATACGGTAGTATGCCCGCAGTTGGCAACGAACATTTACTAAGGTTAGCGCTCTTTAGGATAGGTTCGTTGCCAATTGCGAGTATACTACCGTATACGCAGTTGCGAAGTTGGTAAGAACGGCAGCCGCGGTTGCTAAGATAATATAGTTCCAGTGAATCTACGTAAAGACACCAATATTGTTAACAAAATTAAAACAAACAACTCAACACCTTTTTGATTTTTTAAAATTGATTGATATATTCAAAATCCACAATTTCCGTCTCAGATTAACTATGGTTGTCAAGCACATCGTGTATTGACACAGATTTAGTAGTGACGTGGTCAAATGTTCTCTTGTAACTATACGCTTCATCCATTTGTTGTTAGCCTACCTCGTGGAGAAGTTAAATATGCACTCATTTCCGCAATGTTTAGTTTTTGACAATATACTCACTTGACGTTAGCTTTTTGTGCAGAGATCATCGGGTAAATTGTGGATTGTGAATATATCAATTGATTAAGATTTATCCTTTAATATTAACAAAAAGGCAATAATGTGTAGTTACTATCAAATGTGTGTATGTATATAGAAAATTGGTTTCGTTCACTCTTCAGAGGATATCTATCATTTTGGTGTATTTCAATTGGAGTATTTTGATTCAGGTTCACCACCACAATGGCAGGCCAGAGAACGTGTAGTAAGTAAGATTTTAACAGTCATACGTGAATTTAGTAAAACCGGATAGGCAGCATCGAATATGTGATATCTGATACATCACGGTAGATATCTGACTAACACGTAGCAGGGTTGGTGATATCTGACACATCACGGTAGATATCTTACTAACACGTAGCAGGGTCGGTGATATCCGACACATCACGGTAGATATCTTACTAACACGTAGCAGGGTTGGTGATATATGACACATCACGGTAGATATCTGACTAACATGTAGCAGGGTTGGTGATATCGGATACATCACGGTAGATGTCTGACTAACACGTAGCAGGGTTGGTGATATTGGACACATCAAGGTAGATATCTGACTAACACGTAGCAGGGTCGGTGATATCTGATACATCACGGTAGATATCTGACTAACACGTAGTAGGGTTGGTGATATCTGACACATCACGGTAGATATCTGACTAACACGTAGCAGGGTTGGTGATATCTGATACATCACGGTAGATATCTGACTAACACGTAGCAGGGTTGGTGATATCTGATACATCACGGTAGATATCTTACTAACACGTAGCAGGGTTGGTGATATCTGATACATCACGGTAGATATCTAACTAACACGTAGCAGGGTTGGTGATATCTGACACATCACGGTAGATACCTAACTAACACGTAGCAGGGTTGGTGATATCCGACACATCACGGTAGATATCTGACTAACACGTAACAGGGTTGGTGATATCTGATACATCACGGTAGATATCTGACTAACACGTAACAGGGTTAGTGATATCCGACACATCACGGTAGATATCTGACTAACACGTAGCAGGGTTGGTGATATCTGATACATCACGGTAGATATCTGACTAACACGTAACAGGGTTGGTGATATCCGACACATCACGGTAGATATCTGACTAACACGTAGCAGGGTTGGTGATATCTGACACATCACGGTAGATACCTGACTAACACGTAGCAGGGTTGGTGATATCTGATACATCACGGTAGATACCTGACTAACACGTAGCAGGGTTGGTGATATCTGATACATCACGGTAGATATCTTACTAACACGTAGCAGGGTTGGTGATATCTGACACATCACGGTAGATACCTGACTAACACGTAGCAGGGTTGGTGATATCTGATACATCACGGTAGATATCTGACTAACACGTAGCAGGGTTGGTGATATCCGACACATCACGGTAGATATCTGACTAACACGTAGCAGGGTCGGTGATATCCGACACATCACGGTAGATATCTGACTAACACGTAGCAGGGTTGGTGATATCTGACACATCACGGTAGATATCTGACTAACACGTAGCAGGGTTGGTGATATTTGATACATCACGGTAGATATCTGACTAACACGTAGTAGGGTTGGTGATATCCGACACATCACGGTAGATATCTGACTAACACGTAGTAGGGCTGGTGATATCAGACACATCACGGTAGATATCTGACTAACACGTAACAGGGTTGGTGATATCCGACACATCACGGTAGATATCTGACTAACACGTAGCAGGGTTGGTGATATCGGATACATCACGGTAGATGTCTGACTAACACGTAGCAGGGTTGGTGATATCTGATACATCATGGTAGATATCTTACTAACACGTAGCAGGGTTGGTGATATCTGACACATCGCGGTAGATATCTGACTAACACGTAGCAGGGTTGGTGATATCTGACACATCACGGTAGATATCTGACTAACATGTAGCAGGGTTGGTGATATCTGATACATCACGGTAGATATCTGACTAACATGTAACAGGGTTGGTGATATCCGACACATCACGGTAGATATCTGACTAACACGTAACAGGGTTGGTGATATTGGACACATCACGGTAGATATCTGACTAACACGTAGCAGGGTTGGTGATATCCGACACATCACGGTAGATATCTGACTAACACGTAGCAGGGTCGGTGATATCCGAAACATCACGGTAGATATCTTACTAACACGTAGCAGGGTTGGTGATATCTGATACATCACGGTAGATATCTGACTAACACGTAACAGGGTTGGTGATATCCGACACATCACGGTAGATATATGACTAACACGTAGCAGGGTTGGTGATATCTGATACATCACGGTAGATATCTGACTAACACGTAGCAGGGTTGGTGATATCTGATACATCACGGTAGATATCTGACTAACAGGTAGCAGGGTTGGTGATATCTGACACATCACGGTAGATATCTGACTAACACGTAGTAGGGTTGGTGATATCTGATACATCACGGTAGATATCTGACTAACATGTAACAGGGTTGGTGATATCCGACACATCACGGTAGATATCTGACTAACACGTAACAGGGTTGGTGATATCGGATACATCACGGTAGATGTCTGACTAACACGTAGCAGGGTTGGTGATATCTGATACATCATGGTAGATATCTTACTAACACGTAGCAGGGTTGGTGATATCTGACACATCGCGGTAGATATCTGACTAACACGTAGCAGGGTTGGTGATATCTGACACATCACGGTAGATATCTGACTAACATGTAGCAGGGTTGGTGATATCTGATACATCACGGTAGATATCTGACTAACACGTAACAGGGTTGGTGATATTGGACACATCACGGTAGATATCTGACTAACACGTAGCAGGGTTGGTGATATCCGACACATCACGGTAGATATCTGACTAACACGTAGCAGGGTCGGTGATATCCGAAACATCACGGTAGATATCTGACTAACACGTAGCAGGGTTGGTGATATCTGATACATCACGGTAGATATCTGACTAACACGTAACAGGGTTGGTGATATCCGACACATCACGGTAGATATATGACTAACACGTAGCAGGGTTGGTGATATCTGATACATCACGGTAGATATCTGACTAACACGTAGCAGGGTTGGTGATATCTGATACATCACGGTAGATATCTGACTAACAGGTAGCAGGGTTGGTGATATCTGACACATCACGGTAGATATCTGACTAACACGTAGTAGGGTTGGTGATATCTGATACATCACGGTAGATATCTGACTAACATGTAACAGGGTTGGTGATATCCGACACATCACGGTAGATATCTGACTAACACGTAACAGGGTTGGTGATATCCGACACATCACGGTAGATATCTGACTAACACGTAGCAGGGTTGGTGATATCTGATACATCACGGTAGATATCTGACTAACACGTAGCAGGGTTGGTGATATCCGACACATCACGGTAGATATCTGACTAACACGTAGCAGGGTTGGTGATATCTGATACATCACGGTAGATATCTGACTAACACGTAGCAGGGTTGGTGATATCTGATACATCACGGTAGATATCTGACTAACAGGTAGCAGGGTTGGTGATATCTGATACATCACGGTAGATACCTGACTAACACGTAGCAGGGTTGGTGATATCCGACACATCACGGTAGATATCTGACTAACACGTAGCAGGGTTGGTGATATCCGACACATCACGGTAGATATCTGACTTACACGTAGCAGGGTTGGTGATATCTGATACATCACGGTAGATATCTGACTAACACGTAGCAGGGTTGGTGATATCCGACACATCAAGGTAGATATCTGACTAACACGTAGCAGGGTTGGTGATATCCGACACATCACGGTAGATATCTGACTAACACGTAGCAGGGTTGGTGAAATCCGACACATCACGGTAGATATCTGACTAACACGTAGCAGGGTTGGTGATATCTGATACATCACGGTAGATATCTGACTAACACGTAGCAGGGTTGGTGATATCTGATACATCACGGTAGATATCTGACTAACACGTAGCAGGGTTGGTGATATCTGACACATCACGGTAGATACCTGACTAACACGTAGCAGGGTTGGTGATATCTGTTACATCACGGTAGATACCTGACTAACACGTAGCAGGGTTGGTGATATCTGATACATCACGGTAGATATCTTACTAACACGTAGCAGGGTTGGTAATATCTGACACATCACGGTAGATACCTGACTAACACGTAGCAGGGTTGGTGATATCTGTTACATCACGGTAGATATATGACTAACACGTAGCAGGGTCGGTGATATCTGATACATCACGGTAGATATCTGACTAACACGTAGCAGGGTTGGTGATATCCGACACATCACGGTAGATATCTGACTAACACGTAGCAGGGTCGGTGATATCCGACACATCACGGTAGATATCTGACTAACACGTAGCAGGGTTGGTGATATCTGACACATCACGGTAGATATCTGACTAACACGTAGCAGGGTTGGTGATATCTGACACATCACGGTAGATATCTGAATAACAGGTAGCAGGGTTGGTGATATCCGACACATCACGGTAGATATCTGACTAACACGTAGTAGGGTTGGTGATATCTGATACATCACGGTAGATATCTGACTAACACGTAGTAGGGTTGGTGATATCCGACACATCACGGTAGATATCTGACTAACACGTAGTAGGGCTGGTGATATCAGACACATCACGGTAGATATCTGACTAACACGTAACAGGGTTGGTGATATCCGACACATCACGGTAGATATCTGACTAACGCGTAGCAGGGTTGGTGATATCTGACACATCACGGTAGATATCTGACTAACACGTAGCAGGGTTGGTGATATTGGACACATCAAGGTAGATATCTGACTAACACGTAGCAGGGTTGGTGATATCCGACACATCACGGTAGATATCTGACTAACACGAAGCAGGGTTGGTGATATCCGAAACATCACGGTAGATATCTGACTAACACGTAGCAGGGTTGGTGATATCTGATACATCACGGTAGATATCTGACTAACACGTAGCAGGGTTGGTGATATCTGACACATCACGGTAGATATCTGACTAACACGTAGCAGGGTTGGTGATATCTGATACATCACGGTAGATATCTGACTAACACGTAGCAGGGTTGGTGATATCTGATACATCACGGTAGATATCTGACTAACACGTAGCAGGGTTGGTGATATCTGACACATCACGGTAGATATCTGACTAACACGTAGCAGGGTTGGTGATATCTGATACATCACGGTAGATATCTGACTAACACGTAGCAGGGTTGGTGATATCTGACACATCACGGTAGATATCTGACTAACACGTAGCAGGGTTGGTGATATCTGACACATCACGGTAGATATCTGACTAACACGTAGCAGGGTTGGTGATATCTGACACATCACGGTAGATATCTGACTAACACGTAGCAGGGTTGGTGATATCTGACACATCACGGTAGATATCTGACTAACACGTAACAGGGTTGGTGATATCCGCACCTCACGGTAGATATCGACTAACAGTGTAACAGGTTGGTGATATCCGACTACATCACGGCTAAGATATCTTGACTAAACACGTACCCGGGTTGGTGATATCTGACACATCACGGTAGATATCTGACGAACACGTAGTAGGGGTTGTGATATCTGATACATCACGGTAGATATCTGACTACATGTAACAGGGTTGGTGATATCCGACACATCACGGTAGATATCTGACTAACACGTAAGCAGGGTTGGTGATATCCTGATACATCACGGTAGATATCTGACTAACACGTAGCAGGGTTGGTGATATCGATACATCACGGTAGATATCTACTAACACGTAAGCAGGGTTGGTGATATCCTGACACATCACGGTAGATATCTGACTAACACGTAGCAGGGTTGGTGATATCTGATACATCACGGTAGATATCTGACTAACACGTAACAGGGTTGGTGATATCTGACACATCACGGTAGATATCTGACTAACACGTAACAGGGTTGGTGATATCTGACACATCACGGTAGATATCTGACTAACACGTAGCAGGGTTGGTGATATCTGATACATCACGGTAGATATCTGACTAACACGTAGCAGGGTTGGTGATATCCTGACACATCACGGTAGATATCTGACTAACACGTAGCAGGGTTGGTGATATCTGACACATCACGGTAGATATCTGACTAACACGTAAGCAGGGTTGGTGATATCTGACACATCACGGTAGATATCTGACTAACACGTAACAGGGTTGGTGATATCTGACACATCACGGTAGATATCTGACTAACACGTAGCAGGGTTGGTGATATCTGACACATCACGGTAGATATCTGACTAACACGTAGTAGGGTTGGTGATATCTGACACATCACGGTAGATATCTGACTAACACGTAGCAGGGTTGGTGATATCCGACACATCACGGTAGATATCTGACTAACACGTAGCAGGGTTGGTGATATCTGATACATCACGGTAGATATCTGACTAACACGTAGCAGGGTTGGTGATATCTGACACATCACGGTAGATATCTGACTAACACGTAGCAGGGTTGGTGATATCTGATACATCACGGTAGATATCTGACTAACACGTAGCAGGGTTGGTGATATCTGACTACATCACGGTAGATATCTGACTAACACGTAGCAGGGTTGGTGATATCTGACACATCACGGTAGATATCTGACTAACACGTAGCAGGGTTGGTGATATCTGATACATCACGGTAGATATCTGACTAACACGTAGCAGGGTTGGTGATATCCGACACATCACGGTAGATATCTGACTAACACGTAGCAGGGTTGGTGATATCCGACACATCACGGTAGATATCTGACTAACACGTAGCAGGGTTGGTGATATCTGATACATCACGGTAGATATCTGACTAACACGTAGCAGGGTTGGTGATATCCGACACATCACGGTAGATATCTGACTAACACGTAGCAGGGTTGGTGATATCTGATACATCACGGTAGATATCTGACTAACACGTAGCAGGGTTGGTGATATCTGATACATCACGGTAGATATCTGACTAACACGTAGCAGGGTTGGTGATATCTGATACATCACGGTAGATATCCTGACTAACACGTAGCAGGGTTGGTGATATCTGACACATCACGGTAGATATCTGACTAACACGTAGCAGGGTTGGTGATATCCGACACATCACGGTAGATATCTGACTAACACGTAGCAGGGTTGGTGATATCTGATACATCACGGTAGATATCTGACTAACACGTAGCAGGGTTGGTGATATCTGACACATCACGGTAGATATCTGACTAACACGTAGCAGGGTTGGTGATATCCGACACATCACGGTAGATATCTGACTAACACGTAGCAGGGTTGGTGATATCTGACACATCACGGTAGATATCTGACTAACACGTAGCAGGGTTGGTGATATCTGATACATCACGGTAGATATCTGACTAACACGTAGCAGGGTTGGTGATATCTGATACATCACGGTAGATATCTGACTAACACGTAGCAGGGTTGGTGATATCTGATACATCACGGTAGATATCTGACTAACACGTAGCAGGGTTGGTGATATCTGATACATCACGGTAGATATCCTGACTAACACGTAGCAGGGTTGGTGATATCTGATACATCACGGTAGATATCTGACTAACACGTAGCAGGGTTGGTGATATCTGATACATCACGGTAGATATCTGACTAACACGTAGCAGGGTTGGTGATATCTGATACATCACGGTAGATATCTGACTAACACGTAGCAGGGTTGGTGATATCTGATACATCACGGTAGATATCTGACTAACACGTAGCAGGGTTGGTGATATCTGACACATCACGGTAGATATCTGACTAACACGTAGCAGGGTTGGTGATATCCTGACACATCACAGTAGATATCTGACTAACACGTAGCAGGGTTGGTGATATCTGACACATCACGGTAGATATCTGACTAACACGTAGCAGGGTTGGTGATATCTGACACATCACGGTAGATATCTGACTAACACGTAGCAGGGTTGGTGATATCTGACACATCACGGTAGATATCTGACTAACACGTAGCAGGGTTGGTGATATCTGACACATCACGGTAGATATATGACTAACACGTAGCAGGGTTGGTGATATCTGACTACATCACGGTAGATATCTGACTAACACGTAGCAGGGTTGGTGATATCTGACACATCACGGTAGATATCTGACTAACACGTAGCAGGGTTGGTGATATCCGACACATCACGGTAGATATCTGACTAACACGTAGCAGGGTTGGTGATATCTGACACATCACGGTAGATATCTGACTAACACGTAGCAGGGTTGGTGATATCTGACACATCACGGTAGATATCTGACTAACACGTAGCAGGGTTGGTGATATCTGACACATCACGGTAGATATCTGACTAACACGTAGCAGGGTTGGTGATATCTGATACATCACGGTAGATATCTGACTAACACGTAGCAGGGTTGGTGATATCTGATACATCACGGTAGATATCTGACTAACACGTAGCAGGGTTGGTGATATCCTGACACATCACGGTAGATATCTGACTAACACGTAGCAGGGTTGGTGATATCTGATACATCACGGTAGATATCTGACTAACACGTAGCAGGGTTGGTGATATCTGATACATCACGGTAGATATCTGACTAACACGTAGCAGGGTTGGTGATATCTGATACATCACGGTAGATATCTGACTAACACGTAGCAGGGTTGGTGATATCTGATACATCACGGTAGATATCTAACTAACACGTAGCAGGGTTGGTGATATCTGACTACATCACGGTAGATATCTGACTAACACGTAGCAGGGTTGGTGATATCTGACACATCACGGTAGATATCTGACTAACACGTAGCAGGGTTGGTGATATCTGACACATCACGGTAGATATCTGACTAACACGTAGCAGGGTTGGTGATATCTGATACATCACGGTAGATATCTGACTAACACGTAGCAGGGTTGGTGATATCCGACACATCACGGTAGATATCTGACTAACACGTAGCAGGGTTGGTGATATCCGACACATCACGGTAGATATCTGACTAACACGTAGCAGGGTTGGTGATATCTGATACATCACGGTAGATATCTGACTAACACGTAGCAGGGTTGGTGATATCTGACACATCACGGTAGATATCTGACTAACACGTAGCAGGGTTGGTGATATCTGATACATCACGGTAGATATCTGACTAACACGTAGCAGGGTTGGTGATATCTGACACATCACGGTAGATATCTGACTAACACGTAGCAGGGTTGGTGATATCTGATACATCACGGTAGATATCTGACTAACACGTAGCAGGGTTGGTGATATCTGATACATCACGGTAGATATCTGACTAACACGTAGCAGGGTTGGTGATATCTGATACATCACGGTAGATATCTGACTAACACGTAACAGGGTCGGTGATATCTGACATATCACGGTAGATATCTGACTAACACGTAGCAGGGTTGGTGATATTTGATACATCACGGTAGATATGTGACTAACACGTAGCAGGGTTGGTGATATCTGATACATCACGGTAGATATCTGACTAACACGTAGCAGGGTTGGTGATATCTGACACATCACGGTAGATATCTGACTAACACGTAGCAGGGTTGGTGATATCTGATACATCACGGTAGATATCTGACTAACACGTAGTAGGGTTGGTGATATCTGATACATCAACGAGATACGTTACAACATTATCATTCAACATTAGGAACAGGGAGATAATTCCTTATTCAACAATACCATCGTCATGCACAATACAAACACATACTATTAACCGTACCTTAATTTTGTACATATCAAGGATGATTGGGCAAACGAATATAAATCAACAATATGACAAAGTCATTAGATAATAATATATACATAAGTCATCACCAGACAATAGGACGTTAGAGGAGCGACAGGACGGAAGTTCACGGCAGAGTAACAATCTGGGTATATGTATATATATAATTCATCACCAGACAATAGGACGTTAGAGGGAGAGACAGGACGGAAGTTCACGGCAGAGTAACAATCTGGGTATATAATATATATATAATTTATCACCAGACAATAGGACGTTAGAGGAGAAATAGGAATGTAATAATAAAACTCATCGAAGCTATTCTTTTGAAGATGACAGACGTTTGTTTTAAGTTATTTGAAGTTGATGTAATACAAATATCAGCCATTTGTTTTGTCATTAGGCAGAGTTTGGTAAGGACTTTGAGGAGTGGCACAAAGTTTACTATGATGGGTCGAGTGGAAGGGAGAGGAACATTGCTGAAATTGAGGATAACTCCACCCGGGAGTTTTTCGACATCCTCACACTGTACAATGAGGTTTGTAATTAACTAGATTATACTCATTATCACTCATAGATCTATAATAAATACTTCATTAGTTAGAAATTGTTTAAAGCAAAAAAAAAAAAAAAATCAAAAAAAAATCGTAAACGGTAATGAAACTTTACATTTTATCTTCAGTGATGTGTAGCCATATTGGGGTGGCATCATGATCAACACGCTGTATGCATGGACTCGTAATAACGAATTCTCATTTATAATTAAGTCAATAATAATCTGTTTCTCCTTGTAGACCAACATTCCGAATGTGCTTAGCTGAATTTGGATCAGCGCGAGATATAATTTTCTGCAATCTGATTATATAAGTAGCAATAAAGTCCGCAAGGAAAAATATAAATTTTCCATGGAGCATATCTGGTTAACGATTTACATGTATTAGAATAGTTGTCAAATCACCAACAGTGCTTTTATCATAGAAATAAGCATAAAATGTAAATTAATATAATTTGCTTACCTCAAAATTACATGACCCTATTTCAGAACAAACGATACAGTATAAATATGAAGACTAAACAATGTAACGTGACTGCTATTAACCGCCCCTTCCGTCACCGAGGTGTCCCCCCTAACGCCGAGTTCACCTACACCTTCACCCTCGGAGCTTCGGGATTCTCTGGCCAGTTCATCACAGTCCAGTCTTTCAGGGCCAATGTGACATTCGGATCATTCCATGGTGCGTGTAACAACTTGGCAATTTCTGCAACCTTCGTAGTTTTGTTTTTAGTTTTTTAGGTTTTTTTTGTAACTTGTTAAAACAAATTAATACGATTTTCCTTTTCGTTGATGGCATGTCAGATGCTGCAATAGTTACGGTAGTACAATATTCGACAAGCAATATACAGATAAAAAATGTTTTAAAATCGCTATAACCTTCACTCTACATGCTTGTTTGAAGAAAGACAACTTGCTTCTCAGTAAAGGAAAAATAAAGCATAGCTGATATTAGTATTTATGACAAACTTCTCTTATGTCGTGATAAACAGCTATTCTCTCAACTTTAAAATCAAAAGAAATACAGATTTAGTGATTAGATAAACACTGAATAAACATTCTAGATAACGAGATATCCGCGACATCTTGTAGCATCTGGTGAAAACCTGGCCATAAATTACTGACTTGGCGAAAATCACATTGTTATATTTACAGAGGAATATTTTGGATTGGTGACGTCACCAGGGTGCGTGCCTGTCTCTAACTTTTACTATAACCCAATGGAGAAAACTAAGTCCGAAATTTCGTAAGTATAACTAGCTGTCTAACCCCCCCCCCCCCCCCCACCCCCCCCACACACACACACCCAACACACACACACACATCTAATTACCACACAGTATATTATATGTGTTATTAAATTTCGTAAGTATAACTAGCTGTCATATTCAAACACACACACGTATTTACCACACAGTACTAAATAGAGGTTATTTAATGTAACATTGTCATCAGTTATACATAGATACATAGAACTGACAGCATACATAAAATATGTACATGATTTACATCCTTTGATTGTCAGCTCGTAATAGAGTTATTGAAATAATAAATAACAATGCACAGCTTGATTTTCTCTTTGAAAAAAGCACTTTTGTGGCAGATTTTTCCAATGTTCATCAAGTTTTTCCACATATCCACATTTCTCTGCGTGAATGAATACTTTCTGATATCTAATCTTGAGAATCCTTTATGTATTTTAAAGTTATGTCCGCGAGTGATATATACTGCAGTGTAGTTTTCAGTAAAAAACGAAACTGATGTCGCACACCCCTCTACCTCATACAGTGTTAGCAGTACATCATATTGTCACTGCATTTTGCTTGTTATCCTGTTTTTATGTATGTGTTGACATATTGTTTTACTTGATATTTGTTTTAACATATTTTCTTGACAGATAAGATGGCAATGTATCAGTAAGTTTATCTAACTAAGTATTTTGTCGTTGTAGGTATTACGACCTAACCGTAGGGATAACTGACCCAATGATGTTTGTACCTCCACCACAATGCGCTACTGTAGCAGGAGAAAACATATCGCAATAAAGAGCTTTAGGAAAACATGCATATTTTTTCATATTTCTATGTTTAAAGCAACAATCACCTTTCTATCTGTACACTTATTAACATCAAAATTACTTATATTCAGATCGCAAATTGACATCTTTATTCAAAGTTAAATCATACAGTAAATAAGATTCGATTTCACCTTTGTCCAAGTTACCGCTCATTTCATTTAGTCATAATAACATATCTACATGATATCGCCGATATCGGACCGAGTCGTTGTCGGGTGGACCTTCACTTACAGGCGAGAGACGTACATTGTACGACAAGCCAAGCTGATATGATCCATGGAGTAATGTTGATCCAGTACTTAAAGTGAGACTAGTGATGATGTAAAGTCTTTATTTAGTTGATAAGTATCCGGTAATTCATTGGTGAAATGTATGATATTTTATTTGTTACAAAAGATATCTCATAAAGAATATAAAATATCGTCTGTCATTTATTTTAAATAAACGACAACTTGGCCGACTATATGGCGATATTGAGATGGAGTGAGTAGGTCGATCAATGACTGAAAGGCAATGATTCCGAGTTATTTCTGGTGAACTATTAGGTCAAAATAAGGCAAAAAAATAGGGTTGACAACTCAACATAGGATTAACGTAGGATCTAAAGGTCAACATAGAGTTAGCATAGGGTCAACAAAGGGCTCAGGTCAACATAGGGTTAACAGGTCAACATAGGGTTAGCATAAGGTCAACAGGTCAACATAGGGCTAACAGGTCAACATAGGACTAACAGGTCAACATAGGGTTAACAGGTCAACATAGGGCTAACAGGTCAACATAGGACTAACAGGTCAACATAGGGCTAAAAGGTCAACATAGGGTTAACAGGTCAACATAGGACTAACAGGTCAACATAGGACTAACAGGTCAACATAGGACTAACAGGTCAACATAGGACTAACAGGTCAACATAGGGCTAAAAGGTCAACATAGGGTTAACAGGTCAACATAGGGCTAACAGGTCAACATAGGGCTAACAGGTCAACATAGGACTAACAGGTCAACATAGGACTAACAGGTCAACATAGGGTTAACAGGTCAACATAGGGCTAACAGGTCAACATAGGGCTAACAGGTCAATATAGGGTTAACAGGTCAACATTGATGCTACCCAGATTGTGACATTTTCTTTTTATATAAATTATATAAATATTAGAATTTGATCCTGTTAATGTAGTAACCTTGTAATATTTGTACAAGGAAATGTCCGGAAACAGATAGATCTCTAGTACAGATGTGGGCCTGGTAACATACCATAGATACACCGTCTGCACGTGTCTGTCCTCGGTGTAAAGATTTTCTAGAATGTGTAATGCGACAAAAGTAAATTGGTCATTTTAATACAGAAAATGATACCTACCTTGTTCTTACCCTCGATATCTTTCCACTACTGTGGCTATTCAGTTCCACTCTGGGAACGACAAGGGTCTTCCCACCTTAAACTCCTCATTTCCTGGACTGCTAGGAACCGTAGGATAGGTGTATTTGCATCTTTGCTAATTAGTATATAAATGAAGCCTGTGTTTTGTTGTGTATTTTTTTGTGACACATTCCCAGGTCCCTGTATCTCCGTTGAGTCGAGAAACGTGTAGTGCGACCTATCTTTTAGCAACATCTGCTATAACCATTCCGCCTGTTCGTTTATAAACTTAAATGATAAATGGAAAAATACACCTCTTATCAACCTACATGTGTATCATTTTTTCAATTTAGAATTTTGAAGTGAGTAAGAATACATAAAAGGTAAAATATAACCGAGAGTAGCAACGATAAGATTCCCATAACGACGTAATGGTGGACATCCAAGATTTCTATAGTCCCCATCTGTAGTATATGTCTTTGGTTTGAACTTTAAACAGTATACAGACACATTACAAAATATAGTTTGGAGAAGGATTTGGAAACAAACTTGAAGCTTATATTAATCAATTTCCGTCAAAAGTTCAGCTGACGTATTTAGTAGGATGGTCAGATTAAAAACATTGTTTCATAATAGAAATGATGAAGTTATAATAATATAGGAGAAGTTAACAGTAATGTCAGTTTAAAACATTAGTGGAGTACAAACAAATGTCACTTCGTATTCCGGTGAAACTTCGCCGCGAACACATCTCGGATCTACATTTATGTACCAAGAACGACAAGTCTTAATACTGGAAGGCGTTCTTATCTACGACACTCAGGCGACACTCAGGCGACACCTCAGGCGACACTCAGGCGACACTTCAGGCGACACCTCAGGCGACACTTTAGGCGACACTCAGACGACACCTCAGGCGACACTTCAGGCGACACTCAGGCGACACTTCAGGCGACACTCAGGCGACACTTCAGGCGACACCTCAGGCGACACTTTAGGCGACACTCAGACGACACTCAGGCGACACTTCAGGTGACACCTCAGGCGACACTTCAGGCGACACTCAGGCGACACTTCAGGTGACACCTCAGGCGACACTTCAGGCGACACTCAGGCGACACCTCAGGCGACACTCAGGCGACACTTCAGGCGACACTTCAGGCGACACTTCAGGCGATACTTCAGGCGACACTTCAGGCGACACTCAGACGACACTCAGGCGACACTTCAGGTGACACCTCAGGCGACACTTCAGGCGATACTCAGGCGACACTTCAGGTGACACCTCAGGCGACACTTCAGGCGACACTCAGGCGACACCTCAGGCGACACTCAGGCGACACTTCAGGCGACACTTCAGGCGACACTTCAGGCGATACTTCGGGCGACACTTCAGGTGACACCTCAGGCGACACTCAGGCGACACTTCAGGCGACACTTCAGGCGACATCTCAGGCGACACTTTAGGCGATACGCCATCAATGCAAAGAACATTATCGCCATTAATCAAACACTAACATCAACAAAACTTCAGTTATCTTAAATACATATAAACAAACATCATCGGATAAATAAGTGTATTTATGCATTTATAAATACATTAACTATAGATAGTGTGTACTTTTGATATATATTTAAGAGTATGTATTAAATAATAAGTGAAGAAATGTTATCAGTAGTTGCAATTCACTGTTCTCACTCACTTTTAATATCTTTTATATTACATCTCAAACATTATTGCTACAAAATAAACACAACTCATTTAAATCGTCAAATTTATCAAAATAGTTTTATTCCTTTCCTATATACATCATGTACGTGCCATTTAGTCGACGGTCAACTCAGGCAATAAGGGAAATAACTCTAATAGCTTTAGGAAATACATGTAGGATACACATTTGCACCAAATCTATGACAAAGTATTTCTCATGTTTGAGTCAACACTAAACATATTTACAATATATATAAACTAATGTATAATTGGTGAACTGAAAACAAATCATACATAAACAATTAGTTTATTATCAATGGAAGACGTTCGTTTGCAAAATTGTTTGTTTGTTTTTTCTTTCTTATCCGATTATGATCATAGACAATGTATCTAGACCCTGCATGATGAGCTAATACATTGAAAGAGTTAGTGCTAAGTGAATCATTTTCCTTAATAAATTACTTCACATTAATGGCATCGAAGCAGCCAAGAAATCGAGGAATAGTAAGACAAGTTAAAAGCTGTAATAGAACACGTATCACACAAAGGGACTTTTGTTGTTATGTATGACTGATACATTGAAGCGGATATGAAAGTAAAGTTATAAAGATGAAACACAGGTAGGAGTTTATATATGTATACAGGTAGGAGTTTATATATGTATACAGGTAGGAGTTTATATATGTATACAGGTAGGAGTTTATATATGTATACAGGTAGGAGTTTACATATGTATACAGGTAGGAGTTTACATATGTATACAGGTAGGAGTTTATATATGTATACAGGTAGGAGTTTATATATGTATACAGGTAGGAGTTTATATATGTATACAGGTAGGAGTTTATATATGTATACAGGTAGGAGTTTATATATGTATACAGGTAGGAGTTTACATATGTATACAGGTAGGAGTTTATATATGTATACAGGTAGGAGTTTATATATGTATACAGGTAGGAGTTTATATATGTATACAGGTAGGAGTTTATATATGTAACGTTTATAGTCTTAATTACGACCTCATTAATATCGAAAATAAGCCTGGGATTCTTTACCAAAAAAGAAAATAAGCCGCGGCTTATTATCGAGATTATAGAGTATACCTACATAATATAACGAAACTTTCTCTTAGTTTCAACGCTAAATATATTCCCTGGAGTTAAATCAATAAATTATATCGATAACATGGGCTAATAAATAAGCCCACGCCCGGAATTATAGGTACTGCGACCACGCGTCGTCTCTGTGAGGGGAAGACAATAACGTAACCCTTGGATCTGGAAGACGTAATACGCCGAACTGTATCTAAAACACTTTACATAGTGGGTTCTAAAAAGTTTAAAGTGATATCTATTTGGGAAAGACAAAACTAACGGACTACATATAGATATAACTTTGCATATCTGTTTTAACTTTCGAATCTATTACTATGAACGAATGGAATGAAATAATGAATGCATTTAATATATGATAAACACAATGACGTCATCATTAACTTTCCATTTTAATGGATATAATACTACTACATCCGTAACAAGAGACACCATAAAGGCCTTAGCGAGCACCATTGAATGACCTTTCTATATCTATATAAACCTTCCCCTACGATTTTCGTCCTTCCTCTTAATCATGTAATTGTTTTATTAACAAAAAAAATGACGTACTTTTTTTGTTTTTGTTTTCTGATCAGCCCGAAAATTAAACAGGCACAAATACAAATCAAATCAAGATAAATTTACGTTTCAGAATCTGAGAATGGTTCTAGATGTGTTACTCAAGCAATGGTGACAACAAGGATTGTTTACGGACGGACGGACGGTCGGTCGATGGACCACGGACGTAGGGTGATTTGATTAAAATTACATTCAAATGTTAAACCATTCAGCTACTTGGTAACTGCATTTTGATTCATTGGTGGAAGGATTAATTAATTCTATCGAGGACATGGTCCGAAGAAGCAGACTAACCGATTAGGAAAGTAGAAAAAACAAGATCTGTTGGAGAACAGCATAGCTCGTCTCGCAAATGTTTGTCAATAAATAATTAAAACATATTAATTGGAATGGTTTCGCAAATTGCATTAATAATATTTATATTGTTTACTTGATCAGATTATGCTTTGTGAATTCATGCAATTTTCAAAACCATACCAATTTATATATATATAAATCATTTATTGACAAACATTCGGGAGACAAGCTATGCTGTTGTAGATTAAATGAATATATTAAATACAAATGTAATTGCTTTTGGACATATTTCTTCAATTTTTTGACAAAATATTATCCTAATGAGAGTTGTCTCCCTTGAAAAATGTGGACCGGTATAAATTGTCTATTGTGAGCATTTTCACATTGTTTTATTTTCAGTTTCACCCCAAGAAGGGATAGTGTAACTCCATAGGGACTCTTTTACCAAATATCAGCACCCTAGTACAATCATAAAGTGATGTGTTAAATAGCTTTCAACATTTGCACAATTTTTTTTTTAAATGTGTTTTTTCCCCAAAAAAATATTTCAGTTTAACTCCGGCAAGGGATAGTTTAACCCCCACAGGGAACCTAATACCATGTATTACTATGCCTTCCAACACTCACAATATAAACTTAACAAACTCCAAAGATTTAAAAACAAAAACAAAAAAACAGATTTAAAAAGAAAAAATCCAATTTTTTTTTTTAAGTTTTACTCCAGGAAGGGATTGTCTTACTCCATAGGGACTCTATTGCCAAATATCAGCACCCTAGTACAATTATAAAGTGATGTATTAAAACCTCTTAACACTTGCACCAAAAACTTAACGCAGAAATATTCTAAGTCCAAAAATTTGAAAATTCTGGTTTTTTCCCAAAAAACTCTTTTAGTTTAACTCCGGCAGGGGATAGTTTAACCCAAGAGGGAGTCTATTACCAACTATCAGCACCCTAGTACAATTATAAAGTGATGTATTAATACCTTCAACACTTGCACCAAAAACTTTTCAAAAATCTGTTGTTTTTTTCCAAAAAATCTTTTAGTTTAACTCCGGCAGGGGATAGTTTGACCCCCACAGGGACCATATTACCATAAATTACTATGCCTTTCAACACTTGCACCAAAAACTTAACATTTGGAAAACCAACGCCGACGCCGACGCCGACGCCGACGCCGACGCCGGAGTGACGACATAAGCTCTCACTCTTCTTCGAAGAGACGAGCTACAAAAAAAAAACAAAAAAAACACACATACGTGTATCACAGGTAAAATACAATACTTATACATGTATATGTATATCCGAAAGTATCTATAAATAAATACATGTACTATGGATAATCAACATTTCATAAATCTTAACAAATGTTAATTCTTTAATGATACAATTCATAAAAATGGATTCACAAAGGTATCAAAGATATAAGAATTAAAAATTAAAAATTAAAAAATTACTGAAAAGGATTTCATTTCTAATGGACAATTGGATTATACTACAACAGCATGCACACAGGTGTTTCCACTTGATCTCTCATAAATCTAACAAATAATAATACAATATATAAACAATGGATTCACAAAAGTGTAAATAATATATAAATTAAAAAAAAAAGAATTAATGAAAAGGATTTCAAGGATATAATACAAAATTATGTTAATATTGCTGATGTACGCATGAGTTCATGTTGGTTATATCGCAAGATTAAATAACACTGGGGCTTGTGTAAGTCTACATGTAATATAGCCTCTCATGGAATGTTATTTCTATGGAATGTGCTGTAAATATGTTTTTTTTCATGTACAATATTTTGATTACAAGAGAAATAAAACATTATAAAAAGAACTTTAAAATTATCTCGATAGATACGCGAACTGATCTATTTTATACCTATCCTTATTTTCCTGTCTTTTACATTTCACTTGTTGCGCTATGAATGTCTAGATTAAAAGAAAATCAACCTTATTTTCATGAATTTTTACACGATCCGAATCGTCACAGGAAAAATGTATTTTTACAAAATGCTCCTTATCTATTATGACTAGTAATCAATCTAGGAACGAGTAAAATTACTATTAATATGAACAGTGACATGAAATCAAGTTTGATAGTTATCATTTTAATATCTACACAGCAGATAATAGGATTGTCCGAATTATTCTATTCGCTTTTAATACATTGTCACAGGTGGATCATGTTAGGGGTGGATCATGTTAGGGACGGGTCTTGTTAGGGGTGGATCATGTTAGGGTGGATCATGATAGGGGTGGATCATGTTAGGGGTGGATCATGTAAAGGGCGGGTCTTGTTAGGGTGGATCATGTTAGGGGTGGATCATGTTAGGGGTGGATCATGTTAGGGGCGGATCATGTTAGGGTGGATCATGTTAGG
The DNA here is from genome assembly GCF_902652985.1 of Pecten maximus. NCBI lineage: Eukaryota > Metazoa > Mollusca > Bivalvia > Pectinida > Pectinidae > Pecten > Pecten maximus. The sequence goes on from NC_047017.1 coordinate 47,792,596, forward strand.
GGTGGGGGCGGATCATGTTAGGGGTGGATCATGTTAGGGGTGGATCATGTAAAGGGCGGGTCTTGTTAGGGTGGATCATGTTAGGGGTGGATCATGTTAGGGGTGGATCATGTTAGGGGCGGATCATGATAGGGGTGGATCATGTTAGGGGTGGATCATGTTAGGGGTGGATCATGTTAGGGGCGGATCATGTTAGGGTGGATCATGTTAGGGGTGGATCATGTTAGGGGTGGATCATGTTAGGGGCGGATCATGTTAGGGTGGATCATGTTAGGGGTGGGGGCGGATCATGTTAGGGGTGGATCATGTTAGGGGTGGATCATGTTAGGGGCGGATCATGTTAGGGTGGATCATATTAGGGGTGGATCATATTAGGGGTGGATCATGTTAGGGGCGGATCATGTTAGGGGCGGACCATGTTAGGGGCGAATCATGTAAAGGGCGGGTCTTGTTAGGGTCGGATCCGTCCCTGGCAGTATATTACAGCGGATAAAGTCATTCGGACTATCAGTATCTTAGTCAAGGATTATTTGTTATTATAGAAATACATATCAAAATTGAAAAACAAATAAATAAACAAATAAATAATATGCTTCCTTTTATACCCCACACAACGAAATAGTTTATACTGCTTACTCTGCACCAAAAAAGTACTTCTCTGTATTCTTTTTAAAATGATATGTTTTGATATCCCCGCTATTTCTGTTTAACTCTCACAAATCCATGTGTCCCTTGTCGTCTCTGGCTACCTTCACTTGTACTTCCGGTGAGAGTACTTCCGGTTAGTATACGGCCCAGACCTAGATACCATGAAGAAACTGCTTGCTGACGCAATATTGCCGGCGTATCCCATGAACCCTCTCTTCGTCCATTTCCACGCAAAGCGGACGGCATGTCTCGCTCGCTTGGCTGTCTGCCGAGAAAAATAAGTTATGTCAACAAATTGATAGGGACCTAAAGTAACTAAATGTAGACATCGTCTGCAATTTATTCATTAAACTGGTATTATTTACCAAGAAATGATGTTTTGAAAATTAACATACAATAAATCTTAAACTTTTTTTCTGAAAAGTAATTTAAAAACAAGTGTTCTCAGTTTTCATGTAAATCGTTCGAACTGAGTGTTCAGTTAAGTGGTATATATTAGTTTTGGATGAATACGTACTAAATACATGTAAATGCAGTAATTACATTCTATGTTTATATTTTAAAGCCATAGGCTACATAACCTACAGTGTCTTGGTGCAAACCTCCAACTGCACGGTCCGTATATATAATGACCTGAAAATATACTAGCGGCCTTTACCTACAGAGATGATTTTATCTATTTTAATATGCATCAGTACAATATAAGTGTATTATACATGTACACATATGGATCTTTGTGCCAAGCACCTGCATGTTTCTTAACCAATTACCAAATTATCATGTGTCGTGATGGAAGTCATTGTTTAACCACTTATCCTGTGTCGTGACGGAAGTCATTGTTTAGTTCTCCTGTGTCGTGACGGAGAAGTAATTGTTTAGTTCTCCTGTGTCGTGACGGCGAAGTCATTGTTTAACCAGTTCTCCTGTGTCGTGACGGAAGTCATTGTTTAGTTCTCCTGTGTCGTGACGGAGAAGTCATTGTTTAGTTCTCCTGTGTCGTGACGGAGAAGTCATTGTTTAACCAGTTATCCTGTGTCGTGACGGAGAAGTCATTGTTTAACCAGTTCTCCTGTGTCGTGACGGAGAAGTCATTGTTTAGTTCTCCTGTGTCGTGACGGAGAAGTCATTGTTTAACCAGTTCTCCTGTGTCGTGACGGAGAAGTCATTGTTTAACCAGTTCTCCTGTGTCGTGACGGAGAAGTAATTGTTTAACCAGTTCTCCTGTGTCGTGACGGAGAAGTCATTGTTTAGTTCTCCTGGGTCGTGACGGAAGTCATTGTTTAGTTCTCCTGTGTCGTGACGGAGAAGTCATTGTTTAGTTCTCCTGTGTCGTGACGGAGAAGTCATTGTTTAATCAGTTCTCCAGTGTCGTGACGGAGAAGTCATTGTTTAACCAGTTCTCCTGTGCCATGACGGAGAAGTCATTGTTTAGTTCTCCTGTGTCGTGACGGAAAAGTCATTGTTTAGTTCTCCTGTGTCGTGACGGAGAAGTCATTGTTTAACCAGTTCTCCAGTGTCGTGACGGAGAAGTCATTGTTTAGTTCTCCTGTGTCGTGACGGAGAAGTCATTGTTTAGTTCTCCGGTGTCGTGACGGAAGTCATTGTTTAGTTCTCCTGTGTCGTGACGGAGAAGTCATTGTTTAGTTCTCCTGTGTCGTGACGGAGAAGTCATTGTTTAGTTCTCCTGTGTCGTGACGGAGAAGTCATTGTTTAACCAGTTCTCCTGTGTCGTGACGGAGAAGTCATTGTTTAGTTCTCCTGTGTCGTGACGGATAAGTAATTGTTTAACCAGTTCTCCAGTGTCGTGACGGAGAAGTCATTGTTTAGTTCTCCTGTGTCGTGACGGATAAGTAATTGTTTAACCAGTTCTCCAGTGTCGTGACGGCGAAGTCATTGTTTAGTTCTCCTGTGTTGTGACGGAGAAGTCATTGTTTAGTTCTCCTGTGTCGTGACGGAGAAGTCATTGTTTAACCAGTTCTCCTGTGTCGTGACGGAGAAGTCATTGTTTAGTTCTCCTGTGTCGTGACGGATAAGTAATTGTTTAACCAGTTCTCCAGTGTCGTGACGGAGAAGTCATTGTTTAGTTCTCCTGTGTCGTGACGGATAAGTAATTGTTTAACCAGTTCTCCAGTGTCGTGACGGAGAAGTCATTGTTTAGTTCTCCTGTGTCGTGACGGAGAAGTCATTGTTTAATCAGTTCTCCTGTGTCGTGACGGATAAGTAATTGTTTAACCAGTTCTCCGGTGTCGTGACGGAGAAGTCATTGTTTAGTTATCCGGTGTCGTGACGGAAGTCATTGTTTAGTTCTCCAGTGTCGTGACGGAGAAGTCATTGTTTAGTTCTCCGGTGTCGTGACGGAAGTCATTGTTTAGTTCTCCTGTGTCGTGACGGAGAAATCATTGTTTAGTTCTCCTGTGTCGTGACGGAGAAGTCATTGTTTAGTTCTCCTGTGTCGTGACGGACCGGAGAAGTCATTGTTTAGTTCTCCTGTGTCGTAACGGAAGTCATTGTTTAACCAGTTCTCCGGTGTCGTGACGGAGAAGTCATTGTTTAGTTCTCCTGTGTCGTGACGGAGAAGTCATTGTTTAGTTCTCCGGTGTCGTGACGGAAGTTATTGTTTAGTTCTCCTGTGTCGTGACGGCGAAGTCATTGTTTAACCAGTTCTCCTGTGTCGTGACGGAGAAGTCATTGTTTAGTTCTCCTGTGTCGTGACGGAGAAGTCATTGTTTAATCAGTTATCCTGTGTCGTGACGGCGAAGTCATTGTTTAACCAGTTCTCCTGTGTCGTGACGGAGAAGTCATTGTTTAGTTCTCCGGTGTCGTGACGGAGAAGTCATTGATTAACCAGTTCCCGGTGTCGTGGCGAATAAGTCAGTTATTTCATACATCAACGATAAGAAAACAAACGGCATCCTCAATTACAATGTATCAGGCGAACATGCATCATACAATTAATTAAATCATTTTAAAGATGATATCAGCAACAGCAACCGTGAAGTACGAAAAACGGTGAAACACATTCATTCCAAAGTAAAAGAATTGTAAAACATAAAGCAATTAGTTTCAGAAGAACAACATTTAATAGAACGAGAGAAACTGTACAAAGAAACACGAAACAATAGCGATTACAGTCAGTAAAATACAACAGCAAGGAAGGGAGTCATTTTACATCCTTATATAACAAAACCAGTTTACCCGACAAAGTACAACTACACACGCTCTGGTGAGATAACATGGAATAAATCTGAAAGGTATTCTTGGAATATTAGGTTTATATTACATATAAATCTCTAGAGTTACATTACATTATGTAATATGTTCCTGATGAATTAGAAAAGTATCATTATAATTTCCCGAAAGTTCATATTTAAATTGAACCATGCCCTGTCTCTTGTTTAAACCATTACCGGTTATACTTTACATTTGTTAACCTTTTCAATCCATGCCCTGTCTCTTGTTTAAACCATTACCGGTTAGACTTTACATTTGTTAACCTTTTCAATCCCTTTAACCGTGTAATCTGGCTAACCTGACGAACCTCTGTAAATTAACTTCTAATTTCTCCTTTAACACTGTCACCTTCATCACCCCTTTAACTTCAATAAAAGCTGAAATCTCTCTTACCAATATAACTTTGCAATCCCTGTTTAACCCCGATAACCTCTATAATCTCGAGCTTCTGGACCCCTTCAACCTGCCAGCCACGCCAAATCCTGTAAAATCAGTGATCTTCCACAACCACTTAATCTCACCAACCACTGTAATCTATAACTTGTCTCTTTAACTTACGTAACTCTGGCTGTAACTTCCTTAACATCTGTAACCTCCATAACTCTAACCAACCTAAAACCTTTAACCTTTAACCTCTATATAATTTTCTCTAATTCCTGTATCTTAAGTTAATCTATATAATTTTCTCTAATTCCTGTATCTTAAGTTAATCTATATAATTTTCTCTAATTCCTGTATCTCAAGTTAATCTATATAATTTTCTCTAAACTAATGTACATCGTTCGGTTGCCACAACGTATTGCTAAAACCATCTGTATATCTAACACCAGACGCCGGTAATGATGGGTTTCTGGGCCCGACCTCTTCTCTTTCTTCCATCTCGCTCACAAATCCAATTTAACTAAGAGGATTCGTTTTATTTTAAGCGATTATAAAACAGGAGGGAACGTTAAACCGAATTAATCATCTTTGTTGCTAAAGCGGTTACATGTGTCGAGCAACGAAAGTGCAGATCTAATCACTTTGATTGGCATAGCTTTCTTTTTAATTCCTTCTCTTTAACAGGAAACCATAAAATATGTCTGCGCGCGCCAATGTGAAACACATGTACTGTATATTTAGAAATATATATTGAGCTTCAAAGTAAAAAGGCCTTCAATTCTTGCCAGCGTCGAGAGATGAGGAACCCAGGAACGATGTAATTTCCGCTACCACAGTGTGGCAATGATGGACGACTGTGTTCCAAATTAATTTGTAGCACACAACAAAGATATCACGCTGTTCAAGTGACTAGGTTTCGGTTTTGTTGATTATTAAAAAAGTTACACCTTTTTAATTTTAAAATTCATTAATAAATAAGTAGAAAATCTAATTTTGTTTTCAGCAACGACGAGCTAATTCCATTGTTTACAGTACACGTCTGTACAAGCCGAACAGACTTATATATATTAAACCATGATGCTGACAACAAAGCGATCGATTTTGAATTGAGTACACAAAAGTTGATTATCTTACCAAGTCAATAACACATTTCAATTCGTGCTCGTTTTAAAATTCGTTTGATGAAAACTGGATTTTTGAGAAATGTCTTGAAAATATATTAAATGGCAATTGGAATGCTTCTTGCAATCTTTTTTTTAAATACAAGTTTGTGAATATACAAAATTATCATGTTCACGGAATATATTGAATTCCCTCATCGAGAGCAAAATCGGCATACAAAAAGTAACAAAGAGAGAACGCCATTTAACAGGAACCGAGGGGATTCGAAACAGGGTCACAAGACGATATGGACCACACAAATATAAAAACGAGCGGGTACCCCATGTTTCAGAAAGTCAAGCTTTTCTACCAGTCACATGCTTAAAATTAACCCCGAGAAGTCATCAACTAATCAGGATATAACTGACAAATATACAGCCATAGGTGTGACATTGAAGATATTGTAACTGACAAATAGTCAGCCATAGGTGTGACATTGAAGATATAACTGACAAATATACAGTCATAGGTGTGACATTGAAGATATAACTGACAAATATTCAGCCATAGGTGTGACATTGAAGATATAACTGACAAATATAGTCACAGGTGTGACATTGAAGATATAACTGACAAATATACAGTCATAAGTGTGACATTGAAGATATTGTAACTGACAAATATTCAGCCATAGGTGTGACATTGAAGATATAACTGACAAATATACAGCCATAGGTGTGACATTGATGATATAACTGACAAATATCCAGCCATATGTGTGACATTGAAGATATAACTGACAAATATATAGTCATAGGTGTGACATTGAAGATATAACAGACAAATATACAGCCATAGGTGTGACATTGATGATATAACTGACAAATATCCAGCCATATGTGTGACATTGAATATATAACTGACAAATATATAGTCATAGGTATGACATTGAAGCGCTGTAAGGAATATTACAGTCCCTCTCAACTGTCTGAAAATACATTATGAAAATAAATAAAAAAATCTTTTGTGTTTAAATTGACAAACACAATATATGTCCCAAGAACATAAAACATACTTATCTAAAATATCAATATGTATGTAAATTTAATAATGTTTTTTTCATATCTAATTTGGAACGAGGAAATTTCATTTCCGTTTTATAAAGGATTAAATATGAATATCTCCGTTAAATTTCCTGTTACACTGTTTCGCGCGTGTCCCTCCCTACACAGGGCTATAGTTCGCGTGTCCCTCCCTACACAGGGCTATAGTTCGCGTGTCCCTCCCTACACAGGGCTATAGTTCACGTGTCCCTCCCTACACAGGGATATAGTTCGAGTTGCAATACAAGTGTACCGCCCAGATTCACAATACTGATGCTTATCTATTTTAACAAGATGCCGGATTCGTTGTAGTCTACCAACACAACTTCGTTGTTTACATCTCACAAGATTCTCAACAGTTTAGGTTTTAGAAATTACATGCAAAGTGCACTATAGCAGATTAGTGATGCTGACACGTTGTAGTGTTGATCAACGGTTTACCCCGACACTGAGTAATATATAATGCATGCGTCATGTCGTCCTCTTTGAGAGCTTTGCATGCAGGACATGAATCACACACACCCTTACTTGCACGAGCTCTCAGCTAGGGTAAGGCGAGACGACAGTAATGTCGCAGGCCGTATGACTCAATTTAAATCGATTCTTTAAGAAACAAGATTTTTCAGGTCGCTTACATGTAAAAATTTAAATCGCACGTGCAATCATTGGAAAACAATCATTCTGGATGTACCGCCAATTTCGGTGTTTACATCCATCGTACATATATCAGTCTGTACGGTATCTTTTGATACTCTCATCAAATGTTATGAACACATATACACATGGACATGTAGTACAGACGATCCTACAGTTGTAATACTAATATTTCTGGTGTTTTATCGGGCGTTTTAAAAAGAACAAAATATATAAAGCACACAATGAATGATGAAACATCGATTATTGTTTGACAAACCCGACCATACAGACATACACGACCATACAGGGATAAATGTCAACACACATAAAACACCCATTTTATGATTCCAGTTTCCAAACATTTGTAGACTAATAACCGCGTTCTTGGCGAGATCTCGCGTGACACAAAATTGCAAGGTAATCCTCGTGCTTAAAATAGTTTCCTACGAGACTTTAATAATGTGATTCACATTAATAACAAATATGGCCGCGAAATGCTCGAAGGATTAGAGAATGAGTAAATTGGTCTTTTGATGTATGTCATTATTTATGGCTGTATGGTCAGATATGTCGAAATTTTATCAATGTTTCGATATATGTGTTGTCATCCATATACGACGGTGTTAAATAGTTAAATACAATTTGTACATCCGCCGAAGTATCAATGACGTCACGATAAATGCGGTCATCAATGATCATCTTGATAACATTCTGACACCATGAATGTTGTGTCCATTTCTGTAACATTAAACTAAGCAACGCTCGGTCTATGATGCGATATAGAATATAGATATAGAATCGAATTGCTGATCTGGGTAGCAAATACGTCAAACCAAAAAGAAAGTTCAAGGACAAATATACACAAAAATGACGGAAACACGTGTATTGTGGATGGTACAAAGGACAGAAGTGAACTGCTCCTTGATATACGAATAGACAATAGAATATACCAAACAATGCATGCAAAACTTATACCGCTGTTTCGTCTTTCGTGGACGCAACGTATGTTGTAATTATTCAAAATTAACATTTTAAAATAAATTTACAGTTTTTGTTGAACTAAAGATGTGATCATTGTTTTCCTGGAAAGTCGATTATTTTAATTGTGGTTTTAATGAAACTCACAACAGCGTTTATTTATTTACTCTCGAGTGACCTACATGATATCACATAGTTTAAGAGTGATGATGTTGTTCGCCGTTGGGGTAATGGTCACGCCCTTTTTTACTTATCCTTGATCACGATCACACCTCATTATACCTTCACGCAGGCAAATTACAGCCCATAAATATGCTAGGTTAAACCCATCCGGAACGACCTAATATCGAACAGCATTCACATCGCCCTGGCATTCTAAAGCCGTCATGTCATGATCAATAGATCAACGACAGAAATATTTGGTGTTGTAGCACAAGAGGCCGATTGGGCCTGTATCGCTCTTTGATTTACTCGAGGTGACAATAAAATCTAAAGGCATCTTGAAGTATTAGAATGCAAATCGTGAGTGCAATAAAAGGAAACATAGTTCAGGTGAATTGATACATTAACAAGAGATCCCAGAGGGATCTTGGCGCACACCATTGAACGATCTTTATAGGTTCCATGTCAGATTGATCTTTTCTCTATTTTTCCCTTCCTTTTACTAATCTGTGTAAATTGAGAAACATCCCTCTAGTACTTTTCAAACAAGGGGAAGCTATATATGAAATTTGAGAAAGATCCCTTCAGTACTTTCTGAGAAATAGCGATAACAAACTCCAATTGTCAAAATCAAAGATGGCTGCCTGTCGGCCATGTTGTTTTCCGATTGGTCTCAAAATGCAATATGCATAACTAAGCACCAAGGGGAACCTACATATGAAATTTGAGAAATTTCCCTTCAGTACTTTCTGAGAAATAGCGATAACAAACTCCAATTGTCAAAATCAAAGATGGCTGCCTGTCGGCCATGTTGTTTTTCGATTGGTCTCAAAATGCAATATGCATAACTTAGCACCAAGGGGAACCTACAAATGAAATTTGAGAAAGATCCCTTCAGTACTTTCTGAGAAATAGCGATAACAAACTTCAATTGTCAAAATCCAAGATGGCTGCCTGTCGGCCATGTTGTTTTCCAATTGGTCTCAAAATGCATTATGCATAACTAGGCACCAAGGGGGACCTACATATGAAATTTAAGAAAGATCCCTTCAGTACTTTCTGAGAAATAGCGATAACAAACTTCAATTGTCAAAATCCAAGATGGCTACCTGTCGGCCATGTTGTTTTCTGATTGGTCTCAAAATGCAATATTCAAAACTAGGCACCAATGGGAACCTACAAATGAAATTTGAGAAAGATCCCTTCAGTACTTTCTGAGAAATAGCGATAACAAACTTCAATTGTCAAAATCCAAGATGGCTGCCTGTCGGCCATGTTGTTTTCTGATTGGTCTCAAAATGCAATATGCATAACAAGGCACCAAGGGGAACCTACATATGAAATTTGAGAAAGATCCCTTCAGTTCTTTCTGAGGATTAGCGATAACAAGAATTGTTTACGGACGGACGGACCACGGACCACGGACGCAGGGCGATTTGAATAGCCCACCATCTGATGATGGTGGGCTAAAAATAGTTAATAGGGATTTTGGAACAATATCCAATCTGACAGTATCTGTTTACGTCCATAACAGCATTATTTGTACATGAGTCAGTCCAAAATGAATATTATAGGTGCTACATTGCCTCGGCCAGTAAAGGACGTGTGACAACGCCTGATTATCACATGACGTGTGACAACGCCTGATTATCACGTGACGTGTGACAACGCCTGATTATCACATGACGTGTGACAACGCCTGATTATCACGTGACGTGTGACAACGCCTGATTATCACATGACGTGTGACAACGCCTGATTATCACGTGACGTGTGACAACGCCTGATTATCACGTGACGTGTGACAACGCCTGATTATCACATGATGTGTGACAACGCCTGATTATAACCTCATATGGGGACCAGGTTAGACTTCTGTCCTGCCTCAAGTTACACAATATCTAAAAATCGGCATGCACTAATATTGAAAACATTCAATTCAGATTCATGCAAAAGCAACATGCATACAAATACAATAAATATCTGGCAAGAGTGAAAAGATACTTAGACGTACAATAACCAACACAACACGATACCAACCAGTACTTTCTAAAAACAAGCAATACAAAATTGCTGGTCATAGTTACCTTTCCTTTCGTCCACACCAGGGGGCGTTCTAGTCGACGAGATGTTTACTTACCCCATATGGTTATTGGTAATGTTATTAAAAACAAAACTTCCATTAGATTTAGAATTGTAATATATATACTGCTTAGTATTCTAACAGCGATGTCCATATACATATATACATATATATATATATTGGTATGTAGGATGTTTGTATACATGTGTAGTATGATGGTCTCGTGATGAAACGATGGCTCCATTCAGTCTTCAGTCGTTGGCCAGTAGATTGTATGGCATAGTGTACTCTTACATTTAATAAGCTCATCAGATCTACATCCACACCTTTCTTAAACATTATACCCGAAAAGAATAAGTTACCCTTTTCCAGCTTTCTTTAAACATATTTCTTTATTCCCAATCTATATACTTATTTCCCAATCTATATATATCCCCCAATCTATATCTTATCCCCAATCAATACTTACATGTACATTCAACCAATAATTATTCCCAATCTATACTTATTCCCAATTAATACTTATTCTCAATAATACTTATTCCTTATCAATACTTATTGCCAATCTAAACCTTTTCCTTTTCAATCCTTATTCCCAATCTATACTTAAATCTATATCTATTCTCAAATCAATACTTAATTTCAATCTTTACTTATTTCCAATTTATATTTACTCCCCAAACTATACTTATTCATAATCTATGATTAGACGATAAGTAGCATACGACGCAATGCGTCACCAACAAGCCTGTGTTGCGGTCCATTTAGAAGCTAGAAATATCATATTTAAGATTTCGCTTATTCAACAGTGACGTTTGTCATTGGTTTGTCAGGATTTAAACCGTTTCAATACGTGACCTTCCTCTCGAGGAAAGTCAATAAATTGCAATCAGTCATATACAGAATTGTTTCCCCTGGGAAATTGAACGAGACTGGATACAGACATTTTAGTTCTTTAAGTTCGCGATTGGTCGTCATTCGGGTCTATATCCCACTGCAGTCAACTTAATATAGTCTCGACATATGTGTGAATTCCTGTTGCTATCACGTAACAAAGGGCTCACGTGAAGTCTCAACACATTATATACCCCTGTTGTGTTCACGTAACAAAGGGCTCACGTGAAGTCTCAACACATTATATACCGCTGTTGTGTTCACGTAACAAAGGGCTCACGTGAAGTCTCAACACATTATATACCCCTGTTGTGTTCACGTAACAAAGGGCTCACGTGAAGTTTCAACACATTATATACACCTGTTGTGTTCACGTAACAAAGGGCTCACGTGAAGTCTCAACACATTATATACCCCTGTTGTGTTCACGTAACAAAGGGCTCACGTGAAGTCTCAACACATTATATACCCCTGTTGTGTTCACGTAACAAAGGGCTCACGTGAAGTCTCAACACATTATACACTCCTGTTGTGTTCACGTAACAAAGGGCTCACGTGAAGTCTCAACACATTATGTCGCTGTGATCGTACTATCAGTCATCAGAGACTGATCCAAGTCCGTTTCCTGTTATGGACCAAGCAGTTTTATCAATTGTAGAAACCTAAAGTCCTATTTAACAAAACAGCGCAACGGTTATAACTCCTGTGTTACGATCGGTACATGTAATGTCATTATTACTGGAAACGTGTCTACTGTCCACTCCGTTGTTCCGAAGCAAACTGCGTTACGACATTGTATTGTCTGTAAATTGTTTCTATTTACTACAAACCCACTTTGAATCTGTCTGGCCACTGTTAATATCAACTAGGTCTTCGTCTACAGAGCCCCAGACACGCTTGTCGATTTAGCCAGGTTTTAGTGAATAACATTACATAGTTTGAAATAATCATTTTCAAACGACACAAACCAAAAAGCAGACTTTATTCCAAACGGAACCGGAAGTAAAAGTTTCTAGATTTGAACCCAATCCAATGCACCTTTGTATCAATAATGACTCTCGTTGGTATATATACTCCACTATCGCCTTACATGATATGGCAATCGCAACATCTCGGCCATTTGCGACCAAGCTCGCTCAAGCCTTCACGGAGTTTGCCGACATGTAGCGATGATGCGTCACAATAAGGATTGCAATACGTGCCACCATCAGACTGTACAACAGAACTTGTGAGAGGCCGTATTGATCCCGAGTTTTGTTATCAGAACCTGTTACTAGAATTCTATCAATGGGATGACAAAACTGAACGCTTTCCTCATTTTTTTCTCAGAAAAAAAGGTCCTAGTGATAATCTCTCGTTCTAAACTTTCGTGTGATATCAATGTCTCACATCGCTATTTTAAAATATATAGACGCAGTTATATTTCGGATCTCTCGTTAAAACCGATCAAATTATAATTGTCTGCAAATCTATCAACGCGGGATAATACATACTAATTTTATTTTCAGATTTAAGAAATTCAAATTGAAAAAAATAGATATAAACGAAAATAAACAACCTAAACCTTCCCAATCTACAATGAAAAACCATGACGAGGATAATGTGAACCAATAGATGTACGCGTCACCGAAGACTACCAGTGGCGTTTTGAAGCGTTTAGTGGCCTGGTATGTACGCGTCACCGAAGACTACCAGTGGCGTTTGGAAGCGTTTAGTGGCCCTGGTATGTACGCGTCACCGAAGACTACCAGTGGCGTTTTGAAGCGTTTAGTGGCCCTGGTATGCACGCGTCACCGGAAGACTACCAGTGGCGTTTTGAAGCGTTTAGTGGCCCTGGTATGTACGCGTCACCGGAAGACTACCAGTGGCGTTTTGAAGCGTTTAGTGGCCCTGGTATGTACGCGTCACCGGAAGACTACCAGTGGCGTTTTGAAGCGTTTAGTGGCCTGGTATGCACGCGTCACCGGAAGACTACCAGTGACGTTTTGAAGCGTTTATTGGCCCTGGTATGTACGCGTCACCGAAGACTACCAGTGGCGTTTTGAAGGGTTTAGTGGCCCTGGTCGATCTGGTGATGTTAATGAATGTTGCGAGACTTGTTTGTCGCCACTAAGTTCCGGTAAATCTTAACCGCGTACGCCTGACACCATTTGGACATGGTTTTTAACTACAACATTCCTTCGAGCAATTATGATTCGACATATTTTAAGCCTCAGAGAAAGAAAGGTCGGAGCGAAATTAAACACTAGCGGAGCCGTTTCGCGTGTTACACGGAAGTCATATTATTTTGTATCGATTAGTCCCCAGCAAGCCAATGTCGCTTAATGAGATCATTGAATATAGTAATATCTACATATATTTGCATAAGCAATCTTGTATTTATTGACTTTAGGCCACTGTCTGTGCGACATGTTGTTAACAGTGGGTATTTCCTACGTAATCCAGTAACAAGTAGATAACACTACCGTACACGTGTATCAATAACAATCTTCCTAAAACGGAAATCGTCGGATACTTTCCGTCAAACAAGAGAGTATTTTTCGTTTACGGAGAGTCCCGACAGTTCCCGATTGGGTCTTCGTGACAGAAACTCGACATGCATTGTAGAATTGCAGGTCTCATGTGACAGTATACGTCACAGATTCACAATCAAGTACAGCACACTTATACTCATTCCGAATTTCAGACGAGAATAAAAAAGGTTGGCGTTCTGCCCGAATCCTACGTCTAGTGTATCGGCTTTTTAATACTGATTTATATATCTAGTGATTAAGATAAACATACGTGACGTGTCTATCTATATATGTATGTTAGGACGGCGGACTCCCCCAGACGGAGACTTTAACCCCACAACGACACCACCTACGAACGAACAGCGCGCGTGCTGGCTGTCAAATTTACCAATCAATACCACCATTTGGTACCGTATTAGATAGTTCGGCTGTCAGTGGCGTCATGGTTGTGATGATAGAACTGAAGTACCGATATCTGCTATTTCTGCTATCGGCAGAATGTGTCTCGAGGTTTTTTTTACGGATTTAGTGAACTCTTTCACATCACAGAGGTCGACTGCCCATTGTTTGATAAATAACGGGTCTGCAAGAGTCGGGACCTGATGTATATACTGTACATAGACTGCCTACTGGTTTATATACATGTATAGACCGACTACCTAGTGATATCGAGTATTAAATGTTAATGAAGAAGAGAAAAAAACATGTCTGAGTCCTAAAGGTTGACGCGCGTGAAGCTTAAGCTAGGCTAGAAAACTTGAGTGTGAACCCTTGGGGGACATGTATGAATATAGTTATAAAAACACTTTGTAACGAATACAAATCTACTCCCTTACAAATATATTCTTGTTAAAACGTCAAATTGATATCTGGTTTATCACTTAACTATACTTCACCTTAGTATTCTATACTGATTGAATAATTCAGAGCTGCCGACGTTTAGTTTCCTAAAACATACCAGATTTGTGAATTTTTGCTCGAACACAACAATGGAAATCGGCCTGTCTATTGTTGTGCCCATTAATCGTTTTCCGCCATTACTTCGTAACTTGTTCCTTTGACCAGTTGACTCGGCCATATCGTGATTTATGGAAGGTTTGACTCGACCATATCGTGATTTATGGAAGGTTTGACTCGGTCATATCGTGATTTATGGAAGGTTTGACTCGGCCATATCGTGATTTATGGAAGGTTTGACTCGGCCATATCGTGATTTATGGAAGGTTTGACTCGGTCATATCGTGATTTATGGAAGGTTTGACTCGGCCATATCGTGATTTATGGAAGGTTTGACTCGGTCATATCGTGATTTATGGAATGACTCCGTGTCTCGTTCCTTTGACCAGTTGACTAGGCCATATCGTGATTTATGGAAGGTTTGACTCGGTCATATCGTGATTTATGGAATGACTCCGTGTCTCGTTCCTTTGACCAGTTGACTCGGCCATATCGTGATTGATAGTATGACTTCGTATCTCATTCTTTTGACGGTCTGACACTGTAGTTCGTTCGTTTGACGGTCTGACACTGTAGTTCGTTCGTTTGACGGTCTGACACTGTAGTTCGTTCGTTTGACGGTCTGACTCCGTACATTGTTCGTTTGACGGTCTGACTCCGTACATTGTTCGTTCGTTTGACGGTCTGACTCCGTACATTGTTCGTTCGTTTGACGTTCTGACTCCGGACATTATTCGTTCGTTTGACGGACTGACTCCGTACATTGTTCGTTCGTTTGACGGTCTGACTCCGGATATTGTTCGTTCGTTTGACGGACTGACTCTGTACATTGTTCGTTCGTTTGACGGTCTGACTCCGGACATTGTTCGTTCGTTTGACGTTCTGACTCCGGACATTGTTCGTTCGTTTGACGGTCTGACTCCGGATACTGTTCGTTCGTTTGACGGTCAGACGCCATTGTGTTTTAGCTTGACACCTTCTATCTGTCTTCTGACTGTCTTACGCAGTGTAGCCGCGGACACGCTGACTCAGCCTCTAATTTAATCGTAAGACGATTTCCAGAAATGCTAACAACTTTATAAATACAGCTACAGCAGACGACAAGACTATCCACATTTCAAAATCTTATATAGCCCTAACGTATATTCCTGGTATATCTATATGCGGACATATTTAACAGGGCAACAGCGACCGTCAACCGGTTTATGGATCATAAATGACGTCACCTTTCGATCCACGTGCGTTCCGAAATTAGCCGGTAGTGTTGTAAAACAGAGGTAAACAGACAAATTAACCTATCGGTTCTACATAAACTAAATCCATAAAACTTACATTAATGGAATTAACGCACGCGACTTGTATGTGATGCCGCATCTGTCTATGACAGCTAAGCCGCCCTACAACAGGATTACCACCTCGCGGGACTGTAACTTGGCAACTCGACGTCCTAGTGCTAGAGATGTAGAAGGCAAGACAGCATATAGGGAATGTACCGATGCAGATTCTTTACATTTATCAGCGACCATGACGTCATTTTAAATGCAGCGATTACCAGACGGAACATGACGCAGTCGCGGTGACGTCATGTTTTCAATCTCTACCCAGGGCTGTCGTTCCTTACTGTGAGTGTAAGGAACACAAGGGACGACAAGTCTGGGTAGAGGTTGGTCATTTACTATGCAGAGATGACGTGACTAGACTGGATTGCCTGTTGTAGTTTTCTACTCTCCGCTAGGCTTCGACGTCGAAGACAAAACGTCCGTTCAGGGCTATAGCTATCGATCCTGCCATTTAGATTGGCTAATACTTTCATAGGCCATGAGGATATTCCTTTTCAAAATGGCGCCTGGGAATTTTCGCGGCAAAACACAAATTTATATTTGTTACAATCGCTTTTCTCTAGTGTAGCATGAAATGGTGAATAGTCGAAATAATCATTGGTGTGTCCACGGAAAACAATTATACATACCGTCGGTTGCGTAGTGGCTGTTCAAATCAAATATGGTTGTTTCAAGCAGACAAGCCGTTGAATTTGAAATAAAACGCTTTTGACCTAGACCTACATGCATTCCTATACCTTAACCACGCCGAATGCCTCTATGACGAAACCATTCCGTCTCTTCATCTCACACACGTAACCTTGCAAACAAAGGAGAAATCGAGTCTTCAATCAAACCAAAGTTAACGATTCGTTGATCGAATTGACCAATTGGTCAGGATCCTGACCAAGATGGCGGCCCTGACCTTAAGTAGTAGTCATGAACGCAGCCAGTACCGGTCGACTGATTTAACGCGATAGAATTTACAAATGTACATGGAATGATGGAGTGACGACGGCGAGATACTATACATGTAAGCGGTCACAGACATTTATATGACGGTACCGACTGATACAACCTATCCAGACTAGATGTAATTGACGTTACACCGTATGTCTCCGATGTATTAAAAGTCGAGAGTAGGACCCTATAGGTTACCTTACTAGCCGAGTCTACTGGTAGGATGCTTGTCCTGTGAACGAAGTCCACATGTATTTTTTGCCAATACTCATTCCTAATACAAACACTGGGTCGAGAAAGAGGTTACCGTCTAAACAGTCAAATATCCGATGGACACTAATGAAAGAATGGAGAAAGTTTCCTCAATCCCGGGATAATTGGTCAGAGATGTACTCGATCGCACTGTCGTACGGTACATTTTATATTGTACAACATAGATTGGACTGTATCGCATTATTGACAGTTTAGGATGATACTCCTCCAGTACATGCCATGATGATGTAAGGTATACAAGTCGGGATCAAATGATTAGTGATAATTGTCACGATAAATTCTTCTTGAAACAGTGCCTATTCCACAGGAAATGAACACAATGACGTCATATTCCATACACTATATATCTCGTTAAAGGTTATGGTTTCAGAATGCACGGACGCAACGGCATGGCAAAGATGTTTGTGCTAATATTCTCATTGATTCTTGTTTTTATGATTAAACAAGAGGCCCAATAGGTCTGTATCGTTCACCTGCTTCTAATGCAACGTTGACGTTGATCAAGTTCATTTATGTAGATACAAAGCTGATTACCACTTTGTTCAAGTATAAGAGAAGGCCAGGTTAATTCGCTTAAGTAAATTTTGTAGTCCTTCATGTCAGCTTACTAGAGACCCAATATCAGGTCTCTGGGCCTATTGGTTACTGAGTTCAAATAATTTAGCCTATTTGACCAATATGACCTACAATGTAGGTCAAGGTCAGTCATTTGAACAAAAGTAGTAGTCCTTCGCCTCAGTCTCCTTTAGATGCAGTGGCAGGTCTTTGAGTCTCTTGGTTATTGAGAAGTCGTCTGAAGCATATTTGATCTCTGTGACAACGATGTAGGTCAAGGTAATTCATTTTAACAAACTTGGTAGCCCTTCATCCCACATGCTACCGACCCAAAAGCAGGTTTTTCGGCCCCTTGGTTATTGAGAAGAAGTTGTTTAAATTAAATTGTCGAGGCCACTCATAGGTGCTGTCTATGAAGGATTGAAATACAGGAGAAAAGCAATTATTATATAAATATAAAATGGCATGTCATAAGAAGACATTTGTATTGTTTTTAAAGTGCATTCCTGAATGTTTTACTGATAATTATCCTATGTCATTTTAAGGAATTTTATTTACTTTAAAAAGGCTGTAGTTGCGTTAAAGTTGTGCTGATCATGAACAGTGAAAAAATACGTTTTTAAACCTCACTTGAATTGGCATACTATGATTAAGTTTAATTCTTTGATCGATTAATCCGTGATGTCCGTCATGTTTCTTGATAAACCACATTGCCATTCCCTATATATAAGATTCCTCTGAATTATACTCTCCCAGTTTTCGTTAGAAGATACTCGTCTCGGAAATTTAATTTGTTCCCGATGAATTGACCAACCTTATCTGTTCCGGTGACTTGTTGAATTGCACGCGTACGTTCATGTTTTATATTTTGTACAAGCATTTCACTATCGACTGATTTAAAACATACAACCTCTTTATTGATATCGGAATCTCTGTTGCGGAAACAAGCTAATGTTAGGTTTCGCCTCATAATCACTTCAACCAACTCAACAAGCACGGCCATTTTTGCGTGGCCTATTTCTCGGAATTGACGAACCAATCGGAAGTATTCAACTTTCATTTTAGTATCGAATGTAATCGAAGATTTTACTTATCGATTTCCAATTGGAAAATTCGATATTAAAACAGTATTCGACGACCGAGGGCCATTTTTATCAAACCAAGAGCTCGAAGTGACTTTCCAATGTCGCATCAACTAGAGTGTATATACCTCCCCTCATACAAACCAGGGACCAAGCGTAATAATTTGCACAGAAAATAGTTCGAAATAATCAGGGATAAAACAGGTCATTGTGTACGATTTAAGCTATAATTTATTCAAATTCAACAAATGTCTTCAAACATAGTTTTTTTCAGTAATTTATTTAAATTCAACAAATGTCCTCAAACATATACAGTTGTGTGATCGCACAACGTTCCAAAAACATCGTGCGCACATCGTGCAGACATCGTGCACACAAATGTGCGATGTGCGATACAAACCGCACAACTGTGCGATGTAAACCGCACAGCTAACGATAGGTTTATAAATATTACGAAATAACTAGTTATACGAAAACATATATACGAAAAAAATAAAAATTATGATACAAGATGGTCGCTATTATATATACGTGCTGCATAACAATTGTTTTCATTCATGGAACATGTATGACCTGTTAATTTTTGCCATTTAAGTACCGTCATTTTGTTTCGCAAGTATTCGTGATGTTTTCGACGGCCTGGTGATACATCTACGTGTACATGTACCAGAATGGTAGACGGACTCCACTACGATTATTTATCTTACTTGATACATAAATTACATATAATATGAATTTTTAAACAAAAAAAATGTTTCTATTCAAAATAAGTTGTTTTATCTGTTGTTTAGTTCTACATGTATTAGATAGACTGTATAATATCGCCGAATACACATTTCTTCGACTTTCCTAGGCCTAGAGGTGTCCTCGACGACGTCCGAGCAAATTATATAAAGTTATTTAAAATAATTTAGATAACTTATTTAATTATACATCGGTATTTAGTTTCATTCCTAATAATTATTGCATATATTTCAACAAAAATATGGTAATTAGCTGCCTCGAAAAATGTTAATCGTTGTATATCTTTTACAATCGTTCCACACGTTTAAATAATTAGATGATGCATTCCTCATTTTATATCTACCACGATACCTATCGCACATGTACCGTTCCAATCGCCCATCGTGCGCACATTTTCCTGCACGATCTGTATCGCACATATCGCACATCGTGCAGACTTCGTGCGCACATCGTGGAACGTTGTGCGATCATATAACTGTAAAGGCGTGAATCACATTACTTATTTCACAAACAAATACTTCCCGGAAGGAGACAAGATTGTCACGTATGTTGTTAGCGTTTTTTTGGGGAAAAATTATTTCCGGTCCCATCCTGAACTCATCGGGATATATCATTGAAATAAGCGACATTTTGATTCCCCCGAGAGTTCCGAAAGAATTTGTTTTAGCGAAATTTGGTGATGACCGCTTTAGGTTTGGTTTGGTTTGGTTTGTTTTTTTTAACGTCCTTTTAACAGACAGGGTCTTTTAAGGACGTGTGCCAGGTTTTGGGGGTAGAGAAAAGCCGAAGTACCCGGAGAAAAACCATCGGCCTACGGTCGGTACATGGCAACTGCCCCACGTAGGTTTCGAACTCGTAACCCAGAGGTGGAGGGCTAGTGATAAAGTGTCGGGACATCTTAACCACTCTGCCACCGCGGCCCCCAAACCGTTCTCCAGATTGTTTTACAGCACCTAAAAATAGGTAGACGCTGACCCCGCTCTTCGCCAGAAGCTCATAAAAATGTTTAATTCGTTCTAAAGTGACATGATGTTTAGCGATTGGTTATAAGAAGGTGAAATCGTAAGTGATTCTTTATATTTGTTGTCCTTGTTATCACGCCGCACATGCAACGATAATTAAAGACGCACACGAACAGGTGATTTGAAACATTGTATTGTTGTTTTTAAAAAAAAAAGTGCAATACATGGTAATAAAACAACATAAAAATATTACAAAATCTTAAATATTAATACATAGTGAAAAAAAAACTTCATATTCCTTACAAATTTTCTACCAAGATCCAGAAATCTAGGTACAATGAACAGCTGAAGGTAGGACACAGAAACTGCTATACAGGTCACAGAAACTGCTATACAGGTCACAGAAACTGCTATACAGGTCACAGAAACCGGCCACAATATGGACTGACACACAAATATACTCCAGCAACTCTCAGAGAAAATATAATGAACTGTGGTCAGTCCTTTAATATGTTAATGGCAGGGAAAGGACGTAGAAGATATAATATGACTTCTCTTGACAGTAAATACATACGAGAAATCGAGAATACTAAAAAATACTTCGTTAAATGCTAAATGTAACACAGAAGAGATATTTTAAAGACCATATATAGGATATACAGTTGGGTAAGATCAGTGCTACGATAATGTATAAGAGAAAAATAAACAATGTAAATGGCAGTTAGCAAAGTTAGAGGCGAGTTGGAGCGAGAAGATTGAGGTGAGGTGGGGACCCTCGACACTAGCGTGGATCATAGATAGGCCAATATCAAAGTAGACAGTAATTCAGACCATCAAATTAATGATACACGTATTTGTGACTGTTGAGATTCAACTCCCGAATGGTTTAGGTATATTTACATATATTGGTGATTATAGATCACCATGGTCAATATTTAAATCGACTTCCATGAAGTATCACAGTTGCCATTCCACAAAATGCTGACTGATGCATATAGAAACATACAATACGTAATACACACACACTCACAAAAACTCGGCAAATTGTCAAACAACACACTTATATACGAATTAAAGCTGCTCAGAACTCCTTCACATTGGAGGGATTTGAAAGTACAAAAATATCATACATGCGATTTCTCTCCTTCAGAAGCGAACTATTTTAGGAATCTATCCGGTTAGTAACCCAGTGACCTGTGCCATGTGGCTGATTCCGCCTGTGGTATTATTACACACACGGCCAGAGAGACCCGGCTGTACATCTACTGTGTCTACCTATTCCCCTCTAACATTCACATTGATAATTAATACTGTTAATCTTTCCCTGCACATGGTATATTACACGCGTGTAAACTGAACCTTTCTACATAAACCAGACCTCCAATATAGGATTCCAAGCCATGTATAGAATCAGTGTAAAGAGGAACACAGGGACCTGATAATCACAGGGACCCGATAAACACATGGACCCGATAATAACAGGGACCTGATAATCACAGGGACCCTATAATAACAGAGACCTGATAATTACAGGGACCCGATAATCACAGGGACCCGATAATCACAGGGACCCGATAACCACAGGGACCCGATAATTACAGGGACCCGATAATCACAGGGACCCGATAACCACAGGGACCCAATAATCACAGGGACCCGATAACCACAGGGACCTAATAATTACAGGGACCCGATAATAACAGGGACCCGATAATCACAGGGACCCGATAACCACAGGGACCCGATAATTACAGGGACCCGATAATCACAGGGACCCGATAACCACAGGGACCCAATAATCACAGGGACCCGATAACCACAGGGACCTGATAATCACAGGGACCCGATAATAACAGGGACCCGATAATAACAGGGACCCGATAATCACAGGGATCCGATAATAACAGGGACCTGATAATCACAGGGATCTGATCATCACAGGGACCCGATAATCACAGGGACTCGATAACCACAGGGACCCAATAATCACAGGGACCCGATAATAACAGGGACCTGATAATCACAGGGACCTGATAATCACAGGGACCCGATAATAACAGGGACCTGATAATCACAGGGACCTGATAATAACAGGGCCCTGATAATAACAGGGACCCGATAATCACAGGGACCTGATAATCACAGGGACCTGATAATCACAGGGACCTGATAATAACAGGGACCTGATAAACACAAGGACCTGATAATCACAGGGACCCAATAATCACAGGGACCCGATAATAACAGGGGTATGATAAACACAGCGACCCGATAACCACAGGGACTCGATAATCGTAGGGACCCAAGAATGTATTGCAGTATTACTACTATTAGACGATGAGTGTTAAAAAAAAACATCGTAATTTTTTTAATTTATTCTATACGTGATGTTGATTTAATGCTGATTTACTGAAGTTTCAACTTATGCAATTGAACTCGTTGATGGTAATAGGACTACTGGCAGTCTAAAAGCAATAAGAGAATCAAATTTTAGCATTGATATATGAGCCCATAAAACGTAGAATACTTATTGTGGTCGATGTGTACAATTCAATGTCAATTTTTTATCATTACAGCAGGGAATATCATTTGCCCTGCTATGACGTCACATCCGGTGGACAAAATATAAAATTCATTTCCTGTCGATAACACTAATAAAAGCACACGTAAACAATTTGTCTGCATCAGAACACATTGCACTCTTTGGGCGGCCATGTTGGCAATAGTTCAGAACGTTCAAAGATATCGTCTTCAATTAAAAAAAATGCTGGCCAATCTGCTCTGAAGCTATTTTTGATGGGACTAAACGTGTGTGCTGATTCACTGTCTTCCTCCGTCTCGATATGCCAACTGTTTGACAGCAATGACTCCATTTAGTAGTTTTGATATATAATATATACAATTGTACAGTGTATATTACTTGGCAGCCTTTGCAGGGGTATCCG
Source organism: Pecten maximus (assembly GCF_902652985.1). Lineage (NCBI taxonomy): Eukaryota > Metazoa > Mollusca > Bivalvia > Pectinida > Pectinidae > Pecten > Pecten maximus. The sequence goes on from NC_047017.1 coordinate 47,816,123, forward strand.
TTGGACTCATAATATAGGCAATGTTTTCTTTTACATACAGTTAATATAGCCTTAACCGCATGACCCCACTAAACAACCATTGTATAAAAGAGCAAAAATATCGTATTATTTGAATACCCTAGCAACCATGCCATGATTGAGAACACTTTTCAAAAGCACATTTATAGAACTACGCAAACGTATACAGTCCCTGAGATCTAATCTTAGTGTCGTAATACATAGTGGTGATCAGCATTCTACCAATGCGATGTTGCTGGGTGTAATGTAAAAATGCATGCCGTTCACTGAATACTTCAGTGTTGTATGTTAAGTCAGAACATGGCTAATACACTATGTAGCCTAATGTCTGGGGTGGTATATGACATCGAGTGAACTATACATGTTTGTTTATATATAATGGCGAAATAAATCACACGGATAAAAACTGGTATAATGATGTACTGTGTAACATCAATCTCTACTAAAGAGTTGTCGTTTCTTACGTAAATAGTGTCAGGTACACACCATAAAACATGTACCTAATATAACAGTGCTATTGTATACTAACCTATTGATCTGTCGTCAGAATGCATTCATAGCCTTATGAAATGCAATATCTGGGTGACAGACATACTGATATTACATATGACAATAAATTAAAGCTGACAACGTGAGCAATAAGTCACATTATAGGCGTCGGCATCGAATCTGGTTAGTAGAAAAATAAATTAGCCCCTACTCCTACTACATATCAGGTCATAGTAGCCTGGGTTCATATAAATACTAACCAGATGTATAGACGTCTGTGGTCATATTTAAACATGCAGAAGATCACATTTAAATATTCTATTTATCAAATTATATAATGAATAAAGTTTTTATTGGATTTTGTATTTACCGAAATAGCTTCCTGAAAACATAACCTGAACCTAAGGCTGCCACGTGTATATAAAGCGTTGACGTGACGTGTATCATTATACCAATACAGTACCAAAATGACGTTATGTTACTGTAATTAACGTTTCTAGTCCTGGGAACACAGACTATTAGCGTAGTTGGCGTTTGGACTGTCAGTGTTTTGGCGTTGCATGTCAGTTGGCTGTCCTGTATAAATGTACTGTACTACAAAGTAACACTTGATATCCTGTATATAAATGTACTGTACTACAAAGTAACACTTGATATCCTGAACACAAATCTTCCACCAGTTCCACTTTTGAATTCAGTGAAACGTTGTCAGAGACTTATCTATATATGGCACATCTAGGGACAATTGTCTCAAACCAAGAAATTATTAAACGCAACTACTTTATCCATTAAAAAAAAGGTACATTTGGGGTATTTCAAAATTCCAGCCTCACTTATTCTCATTTACTTCATCATTCATTATCTATGGATTAATCAAATACATTTAGATCTCAAAATGTAACAAATTTGGCATAAAAACCTCGAATTAAACAGCCTTTAAGCGAAATATGATTTAAAGTAAAAAACACTATTGAAAGAGAAAACTTCTGTAAACCAGACCTTTTTTTACATACAGGCCTCTTTAAACTTTTGAGCATTTATGTCATTGTATCATATATATACCAATTAGTGCATCAAGCTCTGATTATATAGTGTGCATCACCTGTCCGCGCGTCCGTACTGGACACCCGTGGACAGACAAGAAGCTCTACGTAAGAATCTTAGTAAATGTACCTTTCTTCTTTTCTTGGATTTCTTAGGTTTATCCTCCCAGTTTGGGGTAATGTCCTTTATGCTATGGAATACTTGATTATCGGAATCACGTGATCCTGAACGTGTCGAACGTCGTCTACTTCCGTTACTTTCCGACACTCGTCGGTCAAAATCGACCACATCTTCCGATTCCTCCTCCGAATCGTCTAGTTTCTGATAGCGTTTTTGGACCAAACTATGTACAAAGTCTGTGACATCATCCTTCAAAGACGATGGCGTTTTTACTCCGTTTTTTCGCGCCTCATAAAACTCGTGATGAGTTACGCCATCACCATCAGAAGCGTCACTTCCGTAACCATACAACGAATCGATAGACTCATCGTGAATGTTTGTGGAGCCGTAATCAGCCAGAAAAGGTTCACTTAGTCTTGGGTTATAAGGCCTCCTAGAATTTCTATTCCCGTTGTTGTCCGAACACTTTAATTCCACCCTGCGGAAACCGGCGTCTACCGTAGACATATCCGTTGTTTCGTCGGTTCGCCGTTTAGAACACGAGCTTGTTGACGTCCATGAAACTTTATTATTTTCTGCATCCCTTTGGTCAAGTTTGAGATGAACACTGTCCCTGTCATCATGAAGATGACCATTCAAATGTTTACTTGCATCTTCGTCAGTTTCGAATTTCGCGTATCGACGTTTACGCATTAGACCGGAAATAAAGTTTAGATTAATCCCCGAGGTTGATTCCCGGATTTTCTTCCACATTTTTGTGGGTCAGTCTATCTCTCAGGTGTCATGTCGAGGACGTCCAGGTTCGAGAAGTGGGTCGACATAGACGGTTCCAAAGTCCTACAATAGAACACAACCCTATTACTGCTTTCCTGGTCTAAATAACTGCATGCCCATTATATTATATATATTAGCAGAAACATATATAACATGTTTCCGATATTAGCTACGTATACATTTAAGGAAAATACGTATGCACAAGTTTATAGTGAAACCAGCATTGATCCGTAGTAAATTACTTCTATTAATATCAGAGACCTAAATATAGACCGTGTCCATCATTTCGTAATAAATAATTATAGCATACAGGTTCTATCAGATTTATGTGTTGGAATTTACCTACTATTCCGAGTACGACCGTATCTAACGATATAGTATCTGTAGTGTATATGATCCTCGATCCATCACTCTCTCCAATATTAAACAGTACATGCTAGTCTACATGCTGTGTTATCTATATCACTCCACCTGTACCTACCCCAGATTGGCTAGAATTGCATCCCTGGGCTGATCGACACTCTCTTCCTTACTATCCTTGGGACGTTCGGCCGTAGGACCATCAAAGTTTAGGTCAATATAAACGTGCAATCGTACAGTGCAGGCAGTGGTTATAATATTCGATCTGCCACCTGCGACTCCCCAGTCTTGTTTTGTTTACATACCGTATACGTACTTACGCATTAGAGAGGTCGACAATAACCCTGTAAGCTTTACGCTCTTACCTCCGGCGAAATGTGTAGAACAAGCTCGGTATTGTTTACGACTAAACTAATAAGGTTAGCTCAAAACAGAGTACTGTTCTACGCATGTCAAGACAAATCTTTTGTGTTCGCCTGAATGAATTGCCAAGTTGTCACAGTGTAGGATATGCTGTTCAGCCGTCGTGTTGTAACGAGCAGTTGTGAACTGATATCTGAATAGGCCACAATTAAGTAATGAAAGTCACACTAATTGGAAAGCTCAGTGAGTCTATTTCACAATAATTCAATTAGTAATTATGATATAATACGATAATGTCCATATTTAAATTATAATGTATATCATTTTAGTCCTGAACCAGTGACAAAATTAATCAACTGATTCCTAAAATTTCGCTAAACCACTATATATAGCTATATGCAGGTTCTGACTAATACGTTTTATTTTTCTTTTATTTTCAAGTTTGTCCTGTGCTGTATCAACTATGGACTTCAGAACCTGAAATAAAACTGATAATGCATTTCTCACCACAGTCTGCATGGTATACAACACCACAAGACATATAAAATATATCTGAAATACTCGACTTTTATTGGTGGTGGATACTTATCATAGTGATCGATCTGTTTACGGAAAAGTTATATACTTTTAACATAAAATTAGCACAAATTATTTTTGTCAAAGCTTAAAATAACCAGTTTCTGTTTTCGTATAACGCTTGTTTTTCGTCAAACGTATTATGACAAATATAATATGATATATATGAGCTGAAATTCGGAGGTGTAAAAAAATAAAATCCGATGGCTTCGGATTACTTTTTTATGAATTTGTTTGTGTGAAAAACAGAAGCTTTCCCTCGTGTCAATATCATGCGAATTGTTTGATGTGTCACTCACCTAAACAACCTGTGAGGCTAATCTAATAAATTCCACATTGTATTGACATTCGTGTGGGATCCTATACTTATACCATTACGGTTACGTCAATATATATATATATAATGCTCATGTAGTAGGAGGCCAGGGTTCGAACTCCAGATTGGACGTGAACAAATATGGAGTCACCTACCCGAGCCAACACGGTTGATTTATATAACTTCAATTCAATTCAAAAAAATATTTTATTATTCCAAATATATACAAATACATGTTCAATATACATACCATTAATAAACCTAATTATATTAGATATTTAAATATTATTTATGTATATTATTATCATTTGTTAAGTTTTTAAATATTTATATATATGAAATAATAGGATCAGACAACAGGATTACCCTATATAAGTCTTTTCCATAGACCGGTTGCAGATAGGTATAATAATTATACATAGTCTAAACAGCACACCTTTCACACTCACTTACACACAATTTCATAAAGGAAAGACATGAAAAATAATGATGAGCAACATAATCATAATAGTTGAAATCTTTTAGTGCTCTTTATATAAGTAAACATGATTTAAGATATATAGATTAATATCTTGAGATAAATCTATATCGCCACATAAAAGTATATGTAAATTAATAAATTCCACACGATTGTATATAGAAGTGATATGATGCCTAAAGGTAGAATATAGTGGGCACTGGAAGAAAAAATGAACCAAATTTTCAAGGTCTGCTCCACAAATGCATGAGCCATCAAGAACTAGATGATCTATTAACTTATCAAAATTTAGGTTACTGGCATTATTACGCAACTGACACAATAGAATATTTAATGCCCTAGGCTTACAGTCAAGAAAAACATCAGAAATAGAGACAGGGAATGCAGTTTTAAGCTTATTTTTCAGGCTCGAGATAGATACAGAATCTCTAAAAGAAGGATCTAAAGAGTTCCATAAGTTCATAGAAGAGGGGAAGAGACTGTTTTGATAGGAGCTAGTTCTAGAAGCAGGTATATTAAAGTATCTTTCATTGAAATTATTATATAAGTTGATATTACTTGTTTCGTAATTGTTGTAAAAAAAAAAGATAAAGTTTTAATGCGTTTCACGGTCAGTCCTGGCAGAGACTTGTATATCACAAGTCCCTGGTCCTGGTCAGGGTTATTGTGACGTCACAAAATATTAATGCAGCCTTGTTCTGGATACGCCAGTTTGTTGCGAATGTATAACGGGAGTGAATTTTGTGAGTTGTGTCCCTTTGTTAGAACGATTTATTTTTGTATATATGAATACTTTTATTTATTATTATTATATGATCAATAATTATTATTTTATATCAAATATTATTATTATTATGTCCAGTACGTGTTTTCGTGTCCGGAATGTAGCGTAGCATGAGAGTCTTTATCTACTTTGGGAGAGTTGCAATTATATGTAATAATTTTTGAGTTTTTACGTTTGAATATTGAAACTGTGATTGTTTTGCTAATCTATGTGTGCCTTTCTGACTGCAAACGAGGAGTATTGTGTATATGAATGTTTAGTTGAACGACAGTGTAGAAGCCATAGGCACTTCCCAAACAGTGTTATGTAGTAGAATGGTTGGTGTATGTAGTGTGGGAGTTGGACTCTGTAGAACTATTTATATCAGTAGTCCTTGGTGTATGTAGTGTGGGAGTTGGACTCTGTAGAACTATTTATATCAGTAGTCCTTGGTGTATGTAGTGTGGGAGTTGGACTCTGTAGAACTATTTATATCAGTAGTCCTTGGTGTATATAGTGTGGGAGTTGGACTCTGTAGAACTATTTATATCAGTAGTCCTTGGTGTATGTAGTGTGGGAGTTGGACTCTGTAGAACTATTTATATCAGCATGTGGAGTTGGAC